>NW_026019116.1:7684809-7692168 GCF_020466585.1 Dendroctonus ponderosae | reverse complement strand
GTAGGGTTTATTTATAAACACCCATATTCGAGGTTTATCCTTGTCTATCTTATTGCCAGTGTGTATAAATCCATGGTTACCGGAGTTTTAAATAATGACGAAGCCACGGGTATTTGCGCAATGCTAATTAGGCAGACTGCGTTGAAAAACATTGCTGCCGTATTTCTGACATAGTTTTTGCAAATTTCTCAGTTTTTAATGACAGTTAATTGATTTTAGTATTTCTTAGTCAACACCTCCAGAGGAATGACGCCAATTTTGAATCACCCTGTATATAAGCAAGTGCGGCATCGACGTTAGAAAGCTCTCTGAACAATGTGGACGGCTTTGGAAAAATTCAAAATAAATGCTGTAAAATTGAAAATAAAGTACAAGTGAAAATTTCCAGATGTTACAGTGCTGTAACAGGTTACTGTGTTACAATACACAGTAACCGAAACCGCGACAGAACGACAGGACGATCGATTTGAGGTTATGCGCGTGAACTGAGCAAACATTATTAAGGGTACCGACATTGCGCAGGTGTTTTGAGTAGTGGGCTACAGTGTGGCGTCGAGTCGAGGGTAGCAGATGAGTAAAATTAGCAGTGGCGGTGGGCGCATTCGTAAATAAACAGTGATACGTACATTATCTTTTATCTGTCTGCTGTTTGTGCATGTGATGACGCGGCCTCACTGATCTGACTGAGAAAGTCGACACATCAACACAACAAACATTTGAAAAGAGCGCGCTCTGTCCCAGGACGTTGTCGCCGCACTCTCGATCGGCCGCCTGTCGCCGTAGCTGCTCTAAAACTGTTCATAGCCTGCTGGGATTGTGAAAAATCAGATCGCGAGAATCAATGCGGCTCGAATCTGGCCGTTCAGATGGACATTTAACTGATGGGGTGTGATTTCTGGTCAGTATTTGATCAATTTTCTGCCGGCCGTCATCCTGCGCTGACAAATGGCTGCCGGGTGTTAATTCGACGCGCTTCCGAGCCTTTCTGATGGCCGCCACGAACTGTTCGGCTCCGTTTGTTAGAAGGACCGCGTCCCGCGGATCAGCGTCGGGAGTCGTCGGTGTGAGCTAGACGGAACACCGAACGTCACTCGGGCCGTCTCGGCGCTTCCGTCGCTCGGGACAGTCGGGACAGTCGGGACAATCAAACCTCCGTTGCCGGATAGAGACAGGTTATCCGGGAATTCACGCAGTTCTCAAGCAAGCGGACCAAATCACCTGCAAAGTATCCACGATTCCGACTAGGCTTAACCCTTAAGGTCGATTCTTACTAAGTACGCTCATCAATTTGGGGTAGTGTCGATACTCGATACCATGGAAACAAAGAGGGCCCGCTCGTGACGTCAGCCAAAGGAGGCTAGACTGTTCTGACGTCACGAGGACCATTTCGCCGTAAGAGTAGTCCGAGCCAGCCTACTCGTGACGTCAGAGCAGTCGGGCCTTGACTTTCGGTAGTATCGGCAGAAGGTATACGGACAAATCTTGGTATACCATACTGCCCTGCTAAGACAAGAAGTCGTATCTGCAATTTTTCACTTTTTCAGCTTATGCAGAATAATGCTATAACAGAGTTTGCTTTACCTCCCAGACAAGGTCTGGAAGTCGTATCATCATTAGAATACATCATCATCATCATAGGGTTTTCAATGATATTTATATGTCCTATCTGCAAAAATCTACCAGTCACCAGGTCAAAAAGTCGTATTGATAATTACCAAGTCATATTGTCGTATCTGCCTAAAAATATTCCACCGACGACATTTGGGCTTAGTATCTGTACTAAATCGTAATGATCAAAAAGTCATATTGATAATTATTATTGAGTCTTTTTGCCGTATGACGTATATGAAAATGTGGTTAGAGCTCGTTTATTAACTGATATTATCACTGCGATTATTTTAGTGGTTGTGTTTGTTAAGTTAGTTTCGAAAGTGTTATATAAGTTGTTTATATTTTAATTGTTGATATAGAGAACAGGGCAAGTATCTTATATTTAACTATTCAATGTGTTTTATCCGTGCCGTTTATTCTAAGGCTATGTGTTTTTTATTTAATTCTAGATGTCTGCTAGATCTAAAATGTTAGTTTTACTAGCCCTAAACAAGGAGTTAACTAAACAAAAATTCTATTGATAACTCACGCGATCCTGATTTTACTGTGGAGCTGAATTGCCAACTGAGACAGCAAGTGAAAAGACTGCAGAATTCATTGGAGATTTATTGAACATTATCATAGAAAATGCTTTGAAAACCGGTGAATAAAATCAATCACGAAACTTCACTAAACAAGGAAAAGTACAAAAAGTCACAGCAAATCATTACAGGACAGAAAGGAACTGAAAAGGGAGGAAAAAATTGCCCAGCATGACGTGCAAGAAACATGTAAGGAAAATTGTGCAAAAAAATGTACCGAAGAAATTGACATATGGAGACAAAATGCTATAAATAGCATATATAACAACAGCGTCAATTTATTTTTACCACATTAAAAAAAATCGATAAAAAAAGAAAAACTAAAGATGGAGACTCCAGGCGAAGTAATACAATTAACTACTACTTCTAAGCTAATACAGGGAATGATGTAAGAGTTTGCAAGAAATTTTTTTTGGCAGTTTTGGGCTATCAAGTCCATAACGATAGAATAGTTAGAGATGTTTTGAATCAAACTGATTCAAAATGTATGTTTGTCAAACCATTAAAGACAGGGCATCCATCTGAGAAAAAAATTCGCAGAGAACACGTAGTTTGTCATATTAATTCTTTCAATCCAAGCATATCGCATTCTAGAAGGGAACACGCCCCAAATCGAAAATATCTGCCCAGTGATATTAACATTAAATTAATGCATGCAGAACATTGCATGTTGAATGCGAAGCATTCAACCTTCACTCTAAAAACTCCATAAACCTCAAAAATGGAAAAGTCACTATGAAAAGGCCATAGAAGCGAGAACTGAATATAAAAACGACGTATCTACAAAAGCAGGATCTGAATCATTATTTGTTTCTGCAGGCTTGCAAAAGCTAGTTATTATATCACAAGTATAATAAAGCGAATTTAATTAAAATCTTTCTTATAGGTAATAATGATACCACGCTGTGAAATGTTTAAAGAAATCATTTTTACACCAAGAATAATTTGTTTTAACGAAATCTTTGTTCCTCTGGGAAAGCAATCCCTTGCAAATAAGCCAGTGGCTATTGTTTGGCATGAAGGCGTGGCTGGAAGAAGCAAATCTGATCTAATATCACCCTTTTACAAATTCCTGTTGTTTCACCGTGATGTTAAAGAAATAACAATTTGGCTAGATAACTGCGCTTCGCAAAACATGAATTGGGCCTTGTATTGCTTTTTTGTTTTTATTATTAACGCGTTAGAAGTAAATCTAAGTTTATTAAAATTAAAATATTTACAAGCTGGCCACACTTTCATATCCGCTGACTCTTTCCAAGTGGAAAAGTCTTTAAAACAAACAGGAAAAGTATTAGATTTCGAGGATTTTCAAATATGTGTTAGAAAATCAAATAGATGAGCCTTAATGATTTTATTGACTATTCTTCAAGATTCAAAATGAACAAAATTACACCTAAACCTTATTTAGAAAATTTTGCTGAGGTTCAATTTAAAAGGGGCTCTAAAAACCTTTTTTATAAAACCAAATTTAGTGGACCATTGATTAAACTCAACTTTCTATTGGCCAAGCAATATAAAAATGACCTACCAAAACCTGTGATCAGATTGGCCCCTAAAGGAATTGACAAGGACAGGAAAGCCAAATTGCTGCAAAAATGACGAGACAAATTTCAAAGTTCCGGCAAATCGACTATCTTTTTGGCACGATCTGCCAGTGAACGACGGAAATTACATTGAAAGTGACTAGTATTAGATAATGTATTATTTTTAATTAATATATGTTTTTCTTACAAAGTTTGCGTTGTTTCTCTTACGTTATTTGCTAAACTATGAGTACTATACTGCCAAACTACTTAGTATGTCTATACCTTAATCGTATGAGAATACTAACGCAAAAAGTCGTAACTAACAAAAGTCAATTTTGTTATCAAATCCCAAAATTTACAACCTTAAGATTTCTAGTGTAAGTTTATTAACGTGAAGTTCACATTGAGATCTTAGAAAGAACAGTTTTGCAAATAAGCGAAGATTGCATGTAATAATTTACAAATTGCTTAATATCTCAAAACTTGCGTTTTGCAGATACGACTTCCTGTCTTAGCAAGGCAGCATAGATCAACTATACGAATATTAAAATTTTATATCAAAATAATGTCTTCAGAAATTTACATACATACATTCTAGAGTGTTTGGATTAGGGATGGGAGAAAAACATCGATGTTTCGCAAACATCGGTACGGTTAGTGCTTGGCCAACTGCATTTTCGAAGAAAAATGGTCCGATGATGTCCACAATGCACACCAAGCAGTGACTCTTTTTCAGTTTTTCATCATTGTTCACCTTCACATTAATTTTATTTAAAGTTTTCCAATATTAAGAATATATTTTTTAATGCTAAATAATTATATAACATCACTATTTCTACTCATCTATGCCCATTTTGAATGAAAAAATTAGAAAGGAACATGTTCCTGTTGGAACCGCATTTTGGAACCTATTACCAACGCAAAACTGGAACATTGTAACCCGTTAAAGAAAAATAACCGTTTATTACACTTACTTCTAGTTTATACGCGATAACAGTGTTCTTACTTTTGCTAGCGCCTTTAGTAAATGTTGCTGTTCTTTGTCTACTTATAAATTGAGGAGAATGCTAGGAATAGAACCTGGTTGACCTATAGAACCTTTGGATGTTCTTCTGCTGTTCTCGTTATGTGACATTTTCCGTGTTTAGAGTTCCATTTTTAATAAGAGTTCCGATTCAATTTGTACTTGAGCGGCCATTCTTGGTACCAAAACAAATGCATCACATGAAACATTGCTACATTCTCCACCTGTGCCCAGAACAAAACGCCATCATTTAGGCCGCTTAGCTGCTAAAATATGTTCAAGTGTTGCTACCGACGCAATTTAAATGGCATTCCCTTCATAATAATGGTCGCAATAAAGCAAAAACTTACACAATAGGAAATACAGAGAGTTATTTAAGATATATTATGAGCTCCGGTTTGTTCAGTATCTGCCATTTCGCACGCTGGGCATAAAACTAATAGAGGGAAGTTGCGATATAACTTTTACAACTATTATCTCCGCCCGCTCCGTGGTCTGATGTAACGGCAGGTATATTTTATTCAGAGAAAAGGAATGGTCGAAGCCGATGAAAAACGATGATTTGTGAAAGAGCGTTTGAGTAATTTCCGGCTTTGAGTAAAAGTCGACCCTGCATGTGCAGTCGTCTGTGTTCATCTGAAACTTACTCCATTGCAAACGATGTCTGAATGATGCATGAAAAAATGATGGGAAGTTTAATTCCGCTGCCGTCTGCTTTTCGCCGTATCAGGAATAATAGATGAAACCAAATTTCCCTTGGAACGAAACTGGCTCTGCCCTGTTCCGTTTCAATTTATAACTCAGATGTTCTTTGAAGACAGATCGAAAATGCGCTTAATAGAAGGCCTTTGGATTTTGTCTATTTGACTTCATTGCCTGGGACACTTACTGAGAAATTCCGAAATTTAGAAACCCAAAACAGTTTCACATATTTCAAACAACCCAACATTCCTATAGGTGCAAACACAATCCTAGTTTGCGCAGATTTAGAATAGGGGGATAGTGGTTGCATTCGAAAAAGGTGTCGGTAATGTTTCAACCCAACTGAAGCATAAGCAATGAATAATGGATTCGTCAACCCCCCGGGTGGCATAAAGTTTTCGGCTAAAACTCTGTTATGATGTGCATGCTAATCCATTCTTGAATTAAAATATACTTAGCTACGGCCAAACAAGTCTAAAACTTTGGCGCGTCGTTGTTTGCGCTCGAAGTTGAGAGGCGCTGGAAAGACAAACACAATCAGCCCGTCTGAAGAGACACGTTGTTCCAGTGTTGACACTGTCCGCCCGAGAGTGTTCCCGTTGATAAATTGCAGTAATGCATTCTATTCATCGGCTCGGAGAGGTTTATATCCATGGAATGCAATTTCCTGCAATTATTTTATGAAAAGGAGCAGACAGGGTAATCAGTTTGGGTTTGCACCGTCGCATCGTTTCATCGTCGTTCAAGCTTTATTATTTATTTTGTTTTGAATCAAATCAAAGGGCTCGGCTTTTCACAAAACTCAAGTTCATTCCGACTTGCCGTTGGTTCAGAAACGGGTAATTTGCTTTCCGACTTTAATTTACAATCAAGGAAACGTAAGGATTTTACATGTTTTTTACATGTTGCTTTGGTTGCTTACTCTAAACTGTTCGGACCCAGCATTTCTTTGCAATTTTCGAAAATCGATTTTCAGTGTTATTAATAGTGAATTTACCAATTGAACGACGGTCTTGTCAAGTGCAACTTACGTTTGCGGCTTAAGGAGGGCGGAGTTGGTAATTAGAATGGTAATTAGAATGCTGATTTTCCTTAAACTTAAGTTTATAATACATTAGTTACAACGTTACTGGTTTAGGAGTTTCGATTTGTTGGGAGTCTTCAGTTTAACCTCCAGGTGCAACCTTTCGTAAAAAACCAGGCGACAATCGGATTCTGATGAAATTATCCTAGCAATTGGCTCAAAACTGCCGTTTTGCAGTGCGAAAATTTCAGCTTGATGCTTCAACTAGTTTCAAAGTTGGGATTTTTTGTTTAGCTGACCGACAATTTAGGACGCATTGGACAGGGGCGGATCCAGCTTTAAATTCAGGGGGGGGGCTTATGTAGAAAAAATTCTGTTGTCTATGAAATTAGAATGCGTCTTGTGCAAGAGTGGCGTAAGATTATTGCGAAATTTCATGTTTCCCGTCCCGTTTTGCATGTTTCTGGGAAGCAAAATGAGCAAAAACGCTCGTTTTTACATCCTTGGATAGAGAATTGAAAAGTCGATTCAGTCGTAACGACGTGAGTGAGGAAATTCGAGCAGTTTTGACCCAGAAAGCGAAATATGAATATCAAACACTTAGGTTCAACATTATGCCAAAATTTCATGTTTTCCGTCCCCTTTTTGCTCATATCTCGGAGGCAAAATGAGCAAGAACGCTCATTTGTCCATCATTCTAGAGAGAAATAAATGGTCTTTTTAGAAAGTGGACCATCGATAAGCAAATGTTGGCAGTTTTCTCGAAAAATGCTTGAATTCAAGAAGTTTTAGATTGGTGTGGTTTTTTTTGAGTTGCAAAATCCACTTGAACATGACGCTGCTTTTTTCGAAGTTTCTCAAGAACCATTCGAGCCACAGAATTCGTTTTGG
>NW_026019116.1:7677157-7684080 GCF_020466585.1 Dendroctonus ponderosae | reverse complement strand
AGCAAGAACGCTCATTTGCACATCATTCTAGAGAGAAATAAATGGCCTTTTTAGAAAGTGAACCATCGATAAGGAAATGTTGGCAGTTTTCTCAAAAAATACTTGAATTCAAGAAGTTTTAGATTTGCGTGGTTTTTTTTGAGTTGCAAATCCACTTGAACATGACGCTGCTTTTTTCGAGGTTTCTCAAGAACCATTCGAGCTAGAGAATTCGTTTTGGCACCATTGGATAGAGAATTGAATGGGGGGGTCATGGGAGTCATGAACCCCATGACGGTTAGGGGAGAAAATATATAATTTGATAAGTAAGTAAATAGAATAATTTAGATTGCTTAAAACTTTCAACTTCTTGCATTTTGTTTGTTTTATGTTTATGTGAGTTTTTAGCTGTGTTCTAATGCTCTTCGTGAATAATAAGTTTGTCTGTAACCACTTTTTTTTTGGTAAAATATGAGTAGTTAACACACGACTGCAAAGCCGCCAAACCACCACTCCAGCAGTGAACTTAGCCCATTAAATCTCGACCATTTTTCATTTTCTGTGCGAGCGCTTTATATCCAGAAAAATGCGCTTATTGCTTACTCTTTTTACCTGTTTCGTTCCCTCTTGCTCTTGGCTACTAATGATGGATTATTGTGGTGCACTTTTTCACTTCGTCCTGCAAATGCAGCATGAATCGGCGAATTCCTGCTGGTGCATCGTCCACAGTGCAAGCCGATGTGCAGGGCTATCAGCCGACCTCTTCTCGGAGAAGGGTTATGTAAAATATGTTCCATTGAAATTGTCGGAAGGTGTAAGCAAAAGTTTCTGGGGCGAATTTGCAAGTTCGTAATGCTACACGACGGGCAGCTTTCTCATGAGGCATGTTTGAATCTTTTAGCAGGTTTGTTGCAACGTATTTGAAGCCAGAGATTGTTTTTCACTTTAAGTAGTTTCACTTTAAGTTCCCAATTTTGATGAAAATTGTTTCCAACAAATATGTGCCCATTTAGTCTCAGAATGAAACCAGGAATGTGAAACGCAAAAAAATTGAACTTCAGCCGCAAAAACTGTGTAACTAGGCTTAGACATACACAAAAAAGGTACAACAACAAATGTTCTTTCTCTGAGTTTTCGCGAAAACATTCCCGTTCTTGGAGAAGTGTCATGTGTAGTTCCCATGGAATATACTCTAGAGTCTGATTCGATTCGGCTGTGACGTAGTGTCTAGACATCACGAAACCCCCGCCTGCTCCTCCCTGGACAGACGCCGCCCCTGTAAAGCCGCCCATAGCGCCGCCGCCGTCGTGGCGTCCAACCGAGCCTGTCATAATGATTTACTCGGCCGGCAAAAAAGTTCCTGGTTTTGAGGCTGGTGAGAGCCGAGCAAAAACAATCATTCAAAATATTGGAAAATTAATCCAACACGACTTCAAAGCCAGTTTCTGCAGGCACAAACCACATTAAATGATTTAATTTTGGGAGTTTTTTTTAATCGGGATTTGGGAAACACAACTAAAGGACCTCCTCGGCATTCCTTAAGTGGTCAGAAGCTGCCAAGAATCCCCAGACTATTAAGATTTGGACATTTGAAAAATGCTCAATGTCATAAAAGAGATTGACATCCTCTCGATAGACGTCATAGGAGTTAGTGAGATGCGCTGTGAGATGAAATGTACTGCTCAACAGAGTGGGGATTATATATTATATAAGGAATAGGACCCTTTGGACCTGTCATTAGGTGATAGCTTTTTAATACGTTTTGGTACAGAACTCCCTCGTATAGAGAAAAAAGAGGATCCCCGAGTAGATAGAGGTCTTCTGAAGAAGGGAGTGTTCATTTTAGGAGAGAAAAAAGAGTATCCTCGAGTAGAGAGAGGTCTTCTGAAGAAGGGAGTGTTCATTTTAGGAGTGAAAAGGCACATGACTACTGATATTACCTAAACTTTACCCACTTCGAAAGATTCCTGCCCTTTTGAATTGACAAAGATGGTACTTAACCCCTTTTGAAACAAACCTGTTTTAATTATCGGAAAATATCGCTAAATTAAGCTGGCAATTTCTTACTCTCAACTGCTTTGTGCAAAGTCCTTAGGAGAACGCGTCTATAGACCATAAAGGTGCCATAACTCTCCTGAATCGTAGCTCCTTTGTCATTGTCGTTTAGCATGAAGAGACGACAAATGATTTCGATTTACGACTAGCCGTATCAGAAATCGAGTTAAGTTCGAGTTTTAAGCGACATCGCAACGAAAATTACAAGAGCGTGAAAGCAGCAAAAGAGCAATTCTGGAGAGGTAAAATAGACTACTTGTTCTTTTTTGTTCAGGACAATAATGAAAGTTTCATTAGCGCAATCCAAAACTGCCTGGCAATTTTTTTTCCGATTTAAGTTCTCTTCATTCTCCGTCGGCTAGAGTCTCGACAGAAGTGATAACTTCATAAATTAATAGAAACCATAAAATATTGAACTTGTTTAACGCATGATGGCAATAATAATTTTATTTTATAATTTTAATATTCTTGTTGTCTAATAATTTCTAAATGGATCAGAAATAGGTAAAATTTAATTCAATTTCCTTTTGAATGTAAAATATCTTTTTCATTTGCAACATTTAACATTCTTTAACGAGATGTTGTACATATTGCTCTTCTTGGGTTTGTGTAAACTCTTCTTCTTGAGTTTCTGTATTTTTTAGTCGTAATTTCTTATTTGCTTGTATAATCTTTGACGTTCAGCACTAGTTCGTGGTTGATGAAAGCTACTTTGAGTTGATCTATCACTTAATGCTCTTTTTTCAGCACAAAATCGTTTTTGGCGTTCAGCATTACTTAATACTTTTCGCATTGTAGCATGTTTTTGTGACTTTTCTTGTGTATGTTGCTCATGAACGTCTGCCACAACTTATATATATTTTTTCAATTAAATTCAAAACGTATTTATTATATATTATTGCAAAGCAGTAATGATGTTCATTATTTTATGTTAAATATGAAAGATTACAAAATATATATCTAAATACTGATAATTTTATCAACATGCATATTTTTGGCAGTGAACTGCTAGAATATACCAAACCACAGTCCACTTGCGGAAGTTTTAAACTTATATTTTTTCCACTTCTGAGGGCGAATACGGATTATCAGGGGCAATATTGGGCATTGGCATTTGAGGAGAAAATGACGAAAATCGCCGAAATATAATTTAATAACCGAGATTCGAAAATCGATTACTTGAAGACGTTTTCGAAAAGGATGTTGGAATCGCAAATGTTTATCGGAGCTTATCAGGCAAAATGTTGTGTGAAAGCTTTTGACTCATACCGATACTCATACGTACTGAATCGACTCAGAGGAAATTAGCTTTATTTAAAGGACCTGCAGGATACAGCTCGTGGACTATATGTAGAACCTTAAACTACATTTATTCAACTATACTAATTTAGTACTGTAACAGGCAATATTATGCTGTAAAATCAATTTGGCTATTCATAAAGACAGTAATTTAATCACCCATTATAAATCAGATCCCATTGCAAATAGTCAGAGTAGACAGGAAATGAGTATGTTTATCAGGGGCAAGATGCACCAGGAAAGCTTCATTTAACACAAAGTGGCACCGACGTAAATCTTAACATCTAATTGTATTGGTGTGCATTGCATAAAATTGATCCACTCTAGGCTTAATGATTATTAGAGGATACAATCTATAACATTTACATGATCGGTTAAAAAATGCGTACGTAATTTAGGCTGTCAATTAATATTAATGATTACCTTTGGGTTTTTACTACGAATAATTGCATGAAAGGTAATTTTATCCGAGAAACGAAGTTAATCTAATCTAAACGACCCGTTAATTATCTATCCCGTCGTGTTTGTTAGGTTGATACCCTGTACTGATGCTTAGACAGTCCAATAAAAAGGTTCTGAATACTTCACCAACTCAATTTAACCGCACTTACTTAGCGAAAGTACTTCGAAAAATGTTGAATCTTTTTAGCAACTGAAGAACGTAAAGTATTGAGTTGCAGAAGTGAGTCAAGTAGAATTAACAATAAAAATGAAAAATTGGAAAAATTCACTGTTTTACTGGTTCTGTGCACAGACAAACAGATAGCCAAAGTCTACTCTCAGTACAACTCCAATATGAAAGTACTCAGAGAAAACTCTAAGACTCTAACTAATTAATGCAATTACGGTATCCAGAGCTTCTAAATACCTTTATGCCTCAAAGGCGACCAAACCGTAAATCAGTCGCTAAAGAATCCTCAATATTGGATCTGAGGAAATACCGGATGTCGATCGAAGCGAACTAGGAAAAGCCATCAAGCGGATGAAGAACAGAAAGACACCAGGAGAAGACCATTATTGCTGAAATGCTGACGATGGGAGGGCAACTATCGACCTTCCCTCATATCTCCATAAACTCTTAAGTGAGGGTGGAGATGAGGAGTGGATAAGGGTAAGGTAAGCATAATAAGTAAGGTTCTTGCTCTACTCTACTTTATTGTATATTTTATTTTATTTGACCGGAACAACTTACAAAAAGTTACAAAAGCTAACGCCGCAGCGAAGATGCGTTCTAGTCAATGCAATGATACTGCAGCAGTACAATTTCGGATTCTCTCCAGACATTAAGGCAAATGGTATTATCGAGACAGTAATAACCGTTTTCTCTAATGATTCCTAAAGTGTACAAAAAGCGTTTCCAGACTAGAGTAATAGTTCAACTCGAAATTGCATGTAGACGATTGAAAAGTTCAGGAGCGAACTTCGGAGCGCTTTCATTAGCTAGAAAAAGCTGAAGATAACTCTGATGATTATGAGCTTGTCCATACATGGATCTAGGGAAATTATTCTGCAATACAGTAATGTAAGTTGAGACGGGAAACTAGTTGAGAACAATTTTGTTCGCAGGTGCAGAAATAGTCCACTGTTTTAAGTGTACTTTCTATTATGCTTATCTCCTTAATTTAGATAATAATTCCCTTTACCCAAACTGTATCTCATTGCAGGGTGAAATTGCTTGTAATCGAATAACAGAAGCAACACAAGAAAACTAATACGCAAAACAGTGTGCATTTCTGATATAATGATATAACCGCCAAAGTTTAAAAACTTATTTGCCTGAAACGGTTACAAATTTTAGAGGAATCTTTAGGCCATTCTGTGCGTGGGTTCCCTGAACTGTTTTTTCTTAATTTGGCTCCTCATCTCTCTCGCAATCTCAAATTTAAGAGCGAACGGAAAAGTTGTAAAATTTTATGGACATCTCGATTTTAAGAGATATCATGGAAGAGGCTAAAAAAACCTTTTACTTAGAGCGCTTTGGGAACTTCCTGTTCATAATTACACATTTTATTTACTTACTAAAATAGATCAATAGCAATAGACCAACATGCGAAAATAGGTGCGCTACCATTTTCAAAAAACAGCTACATAAAATCTTCAAAAAGCTAAATCCAAACTTGGAAGAAAAAAAATGCGTTTAGTAGAGCAGAAAATCTGTCCAAAGCCATGTGATTGAAAATCAAAAGTGGCGAACCCATAAAACTTTAGTTGCCTTCCGAAAAACTAAACTAAAAGGATTTATAGATTAGAAATCGTTCTTACCAGCTTTCTGCAAGCTGGCGCCCCATCCCCAAAATTATATCCATTGCTCTACAAAAAGAATCACACTAGATCACACAATAAAAATGCATTTCGAATTATAAACGTCCCTTGAGGGTTACAGTGATTCTATATTTTCCATCTAAGAACGCGATTCACAGGACACAAAGGACTGACTGAACTGAAAAATATCTAACTTGATTTCGACACGTGCCTAACTCTGAGTCTTTTGGTAGATTTTCATAAAATTTTGGAGTTTTATAGCTTGAGTTGTAGTTAAAATAATGCCTAAATAGCTGATACACATTCGGTCATGATTTGGGAATGTTTCGCGTCGCTCGCACCGATAATAAGGCCGGAATAGTATAGAATATTTGACTTTGAGCTCGCAGATGTTCTTTTCTCGAATTTGCTTGAAATTCGGAGCCTCTACAGATTCATTTTTTGTCAGAAGGTTGGCGACACAACAACAGAACGTTGGTTGGTCGATAAAACAACATTGCACGTTTTCACGTTTGTTAGATACACCAGGACTTAAAGTTCTTTTTGGTGTGAAACGGTCCTTAAAGCGCACTCACGCACAACCTCTTAAAAAAAATATTGCACTATATGGTTTCATCATCGTTTGCCCTAAACATGGAAAGCTTGCAATAAAATATGCATGCTTTGTTTTATGGGATATAATCTAAATATTCCGAGTAGAATATGGCTTTTTACGACTTGACTCGGGATAACTTGCCGCCTTGAATACTAACCCCATCAGAATGTTAACCTGATTTGGTGTCAGAGCAAAGCCTAATTTTGCCATTACGACTACAGTAAAACCGACATTTTACTATCTTTGAGTCAGAAGTTACTGCTTTCTCATCAAATTGTAGGCGACGAGATGCTTTTTGAAATGGATTGCTTCGGTTTGATCTAACCAATATGTGAATTTTATTGAAACGAAAACATATAGTGACTAAAGTCTTCAATTGTAGATAAGTTCTATATTGTTGAGGCGGATTCATTTTTTTACAAACTTCTTTTTGGGTATTGTAATAATTAACATTACCTTTATTAATTTAAACAATGAGATTAAGTCAAAGTCACATAACTGACAAATTAAACAGACGAATTATCAGAGCGAATTTTCATATATCGTATTATCCTACTATTGTTACACAATTTATTAACATACTCTTTTTTAGGCTGATTTAGATGATGATTAAATGCTATCAAAACTACTAGTTTAATTTTTTTACAAACTGCTTGTTGGGTATTTCGCCTCAAAAATGTTTGTCTTTAAAAAAGACAGAATTTCCTCACGTCTTTTATTACAGATTGATAAA
>NW_026019116.1:7674509-7677055 GCF_020466585.1 Dendroctonus ponderosae | reverse complement strand
TGCACTATTTATCAATCTGTAATAAAAGACGTGAGGAAATTCTGTCTTTTTTAAAGACAAACATTTTTGAGGCGAAATACCCAAAAAGAAGTTTGCAAAAAAATTAAGTCTTCAAGTTGATAAATAAAATAAGTTGGGTCACATAGTTGAACCAGTTTTGAAAATCAAAGCAATTGAAGGCGTGACATAAAAGTTCTTATTTTGAGTGCAAAGTCAGCGTGGGAAGTTGCATTTTTCGCTCAGTAAATCAAGTGTCAATGTGCCGATTAGGAGACAGTAGGGGCGATTTAAAAGGCAGGCAATTTTAAAATTTAGTAAAATTCACCCAAATCTTAACACTTAACCCTGTAGACTGCCGGATCCACACAATGGAACAATATTGATTGATATTATTGTTTACAGTTTATAAGTTTATTATATTTCTTTGAACACGCCTAAAACAATATCCCTTCAATATAACGAAATAAACGAGCCGATGTAACGAAGTAAAATCGTTTTATCTTCTTTGCCTCCACCCAGATATATGAAACGTTTTCAAACGCGAGCTCGCATGCTCTGCGGAATATCCGTTGGCTTCGTCTGAGCAAAATTGGATTTAAAAAAGCAGTATAGATTACATACTTTTCTGGATAGATCCCTAGAGACTCGCCCTGCTTCAATTCAATCCAAACCAGACCAAAATAACCGTTTGTTCTACAATGGCGCTAAATCAGTTTAAGTCGATTTCAACCCAGCTTTTATTGAATTTCATATGTAAAAATGGTCTCCGTTTAACAACGTTGCGGAATTAATACATTTTAATTTTCAATCCGCTTCTTCAATAATAGGACCTTCGTCGTTTGAATTTGCAGGAAATTCCCTCTGTGGCACAGGTTGTCCTGAATATATTCTCGTTATAACCGGTTTGCAAATTCTTTCAATTTCGTCTCTTTTCTCTGCATACTCGCGCTCAGAAGCCTTAGAATTGCTCCGCAGCCAGTCATCCACCTCATTACACACTTTTGCAATTTCAGTTTTCTCTGATGCACCAATTTTGTTCGAGACCATCGAATCATTCAACAAAGATCTCATCTGGTAAATGTAGGATTCCAATTCGTTTCTAGCGGCCACCGCTGCTCGCACTTCTCGATCTTGTTCTTTAAATTTTTCGGCCTCATTGACCATATTTTCGATTTGTTGCTTGCTCAATCGACCTTTGTCATTTGTGATCGTTATATTGCTTTCTTTGCCCGTTGCATGTTCTTTTGCGTTTACCGTTAGAATTCCATTTGCATCTATATCGAATGTAACCTGAAAACTTAGATGAATAAATGCGAAAAAGAGGTTGTTGTTGTTCAGAAGACTATCTGTCCTCTCTACATATCTGCAAAGCTGACGATTTTTAATCGACTGTTGGCATTGCGAATAAGCGATTTCCTGCATATACAAGATACTCTAAGTTGCATCGGCATAATGCATGATACCGTTTTGCTCTTCACTTACTTCAATTTGGGGAATGCCCCTAGGAGCTGGTGGTATACCATTCAAGTCAAAACTTCCTAGCAAGTTGTTGTCTTTGGTCATACCACGCTCGCCTTCAAACACCTGAATGAGCACTCCTGGTTGATTATTCGCATACGTGGAAAATGTTTGAGTATGTTTGACCGGTATCGTAGTGTTTCTCTTTATAAGCACAGTCATCACACCTCCGGCGGTTTCAATCCCCAACGACAAGGGTGTAACATCTTCAATTAAAAGAAGCAACTCAGAAAAGCAGGAGCGCCAATATTATATGTTTACCAAGTAGAAGAAGATCTTTGACTGTGCCATGAGTATCGCCAGCCAATATGGCAGCTTGAACAGCCGCTCCGTACGCTACGGCTTCGTCTGGATTGATCGACTTATTCAGCTCCTTTCCTTCGAACATGCCCTGGAGCAGCGCTTGAATTTTCGGGATTCTTGTTGATCCTTCAGGTAGAAACAAATTGTTTGAGGAAGCATATAGTAGCAAGTGTAAGACGTGAGTAAATAACGAAACCAGTAAATTCTAAACGACCACCTAAGTGGGCATAGAAGCCGTGCAGATAAAGGTGGACATATACAGTAGCGGTAGGTTATGATGCCGGAAGATTTTTATGTACAAAAGCTGACCCAAATTGCGATCATCCTATTCAAGTGCGTCGTTCAACCGCCCAACGAGAACTTTCTCAAATTCGTAGAACGCAGGGCTTGAGCTTATTGCAAGCTCCTCCCTACGCGAAGAATCTGGGGTAAATTGGACTCAAACTCCACGCAACCTGGGGGTGGGAATCTGTCAATAAATAAGGGTGAAATCACGGGCAGTACTATTAGTTCAAATTCGCATTAGAGCAGCAATTATCAGTGTGATTTCTTGTTAGTGTAAAAATCAACATCAGGTGAGTTTCTCACAGAGTAGCCTTTTCAATATTTCTTATTGGTTTAACATTCAAGACAATTCCAAATCAAAATCAATTCCTGGGCTTCAGTCATTTATTGTCTATTTATCAATTAAAATACGTTTCGGTGTTTTCCACCATCATCAGTTT
>NW_026019116.1:7665585-7674146 GCF_020466585.1 Dendroctonus ponderosae | reverse complement strand
CATAGAGAAGTACCTAGTGCTGGCTGTAGACGTACAACAGTACTTTAGTAAGTTTTTGAGTCATTTGAGTAATGATGTTAGGGACGGGTACTGGCTGCGGATGTCCCGCATTACCTGGGCTCTGGACCCATTGTGAGAGAGAACGCTAGTAGGCGGGAACTGGCTGTGGATGACCCGCAGTACCTAGTGGCCAATTAAGACACTGTTTATCATGATAAATGCCAGTGACTAGTAAGGTTTTTCCTGAGCAGGTATTTCACGCGCAGTACCCTTAATACCTCTTAACAACTCAGGATTAGCAGGGCTTTTCTTGGGGAGGTGTTTCGTGCGCCGCACCCTTAATACCTCTTAACAACCCAAGTTTAGCCGTGGCAGGATGCAACTTCGGTTGTAGTTTTGCGGGGTTCAGAGGTAGATTGACAATACTCCGATAGAGTAAAGTTACTACTGTAAATTAAGTTATAGGTAGATAACTGTTGACTCCAAGTGATGCACTCTAGGTGAGTCGCTCCTTGTTTGAGACACGTTTGGCGCCTGATTCTGACATGTTTTAATGATTCTCATAATAAATCTAATTCTTGTTGAACTGGTTACTCAATTACTTTTTCTAAATTGATTTCAGATGTATTCTCTCGATCGACCACCTGACGAACTGCCATTACACCTTGTCTACCGTTTGGGAGTGTAAATATATGTTTTATAGTAGTTGATGTTTACTTGTTCTAAGTATAAACGAACCCCAATACACAAATAAGGGCAGAACGCTGTCTTAGTAGTCCCATTGCAGGCCTTTGGGGCCTTCATATTGTTGCATCAAAATATTATTGAAGACTTTGAGACCATCAAATTTTAAAGCTCGCATAGGCAATGAAAGAGTTTAAGGTGTAAAACTACGATTCAATGAAGAGGTGCTGTACTAAAAAACCGATGAGAGGGCAAAAACAAAAGCCCAATAAGCCAAGGCGAAGAAGTGGATGAAGCTTGGGAGAAACTGAAACGGAACATTATAGAAGCTGCAACAGAAGCGCTTGGCACCCGAACTATGAAGCAATAAAAACGGAGTCAACGAACGATGTATCAAAAAGGGCAGGCTTATCTAAAATACCTCGCAACTATTGTACTATTCAAGTTCGTCACAACGGAAAAAGTCTAAAAATCAGGATATCGAAGAATGAATTAACTGAACTTCGCACTATTAAGCTGAAATGATCCACTCACCACCAACTAGCACCACATCGTTAATCTGGTCCTTTCTCAGTCGAGCATCTCTCAGCGCCTTCTCAACAGGAGCAAGCGTGGATGAGAAAATATCCGAATTGATTTCTTCAAACTTAGCTCTGGTAATGTTGGAGTAAAAATCATTCCCATCGGCTAGAGAATCGATTTCTATTGATGCTTGCGTCGATGTGGACAGGGTTCGCTTCGCCCTTTCGCAAGCTGTCTGGAGCCTTCGCAGAGCCCGTTTATTTCCGGACAGATCCGATTTGAACTTCTTTTTGTACTCTTCCTTGAAATAGTGTACTAGCCGATTGTCAATATCTTCACCTCCTATTGGATGTCCCGTGGTATCAAAAAATTAATTCAGAACAATCAGTCGAAAACAGCCACACCTAGATGGGTGTCTCCTGCGGTTGCTTGCACCTCGAATATGCCTGCGGAAATCTGCAATATGGACACGTCGAAGGTGCCACCACCGAAATCAAAAATCAGCACATAGCGGTCGTTTTGGCTCTTCTTGTCTAAGCCATATGCAACAGCGGCTGCAGTGGGCTCGTTTATAATTCGTTGAACATCCAAACCTGCAATGGTTCCTGCGTCCTTCGTGGCTTGTCTTTGAGAGTCATTGAAATACGCTGGTACGGTGACGACCGCTTTTGATACATGACACCCTAATAAAGATGCAACATGTTTTCGGTCCTCTAAATGACCAGAAATTTAGTTATGTGAAACAATTAATGCTACCGAGATATGCTTCAGCAGTTTCTTTCATTTTCGTCAGAACCATGGCAGATATTTCCTCCGGGAAAAACAATTTTGTTTCTCCTTTGTATTTAACTTTGACCTTTGGTTTTCCTGCAAAACAAAAGTTATAGTTTTGCTTCCCTGGCGATTATAACCGATTTTTGTTGGAAGTTTCTGTTTCCACCACGAGTTTGTCTCGACTTTGTGCTGGGTTTATATGGACTAATGATATTTTTTCTAATTTCATAGACAACAAAACACTGAATTTCTACTACATGACCCCCCCCCTGACTTGAAAGCTGGATTCCGCCCTTGACCTAAACTAACTCTGTGGCTTAAATGGTTCTTGCAAAACGTCGAAAAAGACGGCGTCATTTTGGGACTATTTCGCTATCAAAAAAACGAGCAAACTAACTTCGTCCTGGAAATTTGGACTTTTTTGAGAAAACTGCAAACCGTTCCTAACGAAACCTATACGTCCTAAAAGCCCCAATTTATGCTCTAACCAGTGGTGTAAAACTGAACGCCCGAGCTGAATTTCTCCCCGAGAAATTAGCAAAAACGTGCCGAGAAACATGATTTTTGTACCTAATCTTGTACCAAAATGTGTGATACTCAAATTCTCTTTCTTGTGTGCAAACTACCGCCATTGTCACACTGGCGTTTCTTTGCGTGAATAGGGCTTTAAATTATCTTTCCAATGATAGCAAAACGAGCTCTGTCGCTCAAATGGTTCTTGAGAAACGTCGAAAAAGACGGCGACATTTTGAGACGATTTTGCTATCAAAAAAACGAGCAAACTAACTTCGTCCTGAAAATTCGGACTTTTTTGAGAAAACTGCAAACCGTATCTAACGAAACCTATACGTCCTAAAAGCCCCAATTTATGCTCTAACCAGTGGTGTAAAATTGAGCTCCCGAGCTGAATTTCTCCCCGAGAAATGAGCAAAAACGTGACGAGAAACATGAATTTTTGACCTAATCTTGTACCTAAATGCGTAATACTCAAATTTTCTTTCTTGTGTGAAAACCACACCCATTTTCTCACTCGCGTTTCTTTGCGTGAATAGGGCTTTAAATTATCTTTTCAATGCTAGCAAAACGAGCTCTGTGGCTCAAACGGTTCTTGAGAAACGTCGAAAAAGACGGCGTCATTTTGAGACGATTTTGCTATCAAAAAACCGAGCAAACTAACATCGTTCTGGAAATTTGAATGGCCCCCTCCTTGTGCTGTATTTGCTGTTTTCGTATTGTATGTACAGTTGTACCTTTATCATTGATAACTTCAAATGGCCAGCTTCTCATGTCCTGTTGCACAGTGGCATCGTCAAATTTTCGTCCGATCAACCTTTTGATTCCGTAGACCGTATTTGTGGGATTCATAGCGGCCTGGCCTTTAGCGCTGTCTCCGATAAGGCGCTCAGTATCTATCGATTTATACTGCAGAATAGAACTGAGAAAATTTTTGCACAATAAAGCTGTTACCTGTAAAAGCCACATAACTAGGGGTTGTACGATTTCCCTCGTCGTTTGCAATAATGTCAATAACGCCGTTCTGGAAGACTCCAACCACTGAGTAGGTAGTTCCAAGATCGATACCCACTGACAAATTTTTTTCCACATACGAAGCCATCACTTGCGGTGATTTATGAACAAAAAATTTTTATGAACATGAGTTGAAAGCTGGCAAAATTGAAACCTTGAAGTGCCAGACCAATTGACAGATACCAGTTGATTTATAAGGCGCATGATGTTTGGGACTCTCATACAAAATGTGTTCCTCAGAACAACCAGATCAAGCTAAAATAGCAGTCAACGTCTTGCCACTCTGCTTTTGATATTCACCTCAGACGCATCATCCACAACTCGCAGGTATCCATGATGTTCCAATCAAGCAGAAGTATATCAGCCTGAGATTTAGGATCAACCGTTTGGAGAATCATCGGGGATCCTGGCCATTTTCACACTCAGAAGTTGATCCCCAACCTGTTCAACACCATGTTTTGCGCCCTAGACATAGAAACTTCACTATATTCAGATGTGAAGATAGTGAAGCTAGTGATTCATTCAGATGTGAAGATAGTGATTCAGATTGAATATGTGGCTTGATAGAAAGCAGCCACTATATTCAATAACCAGGAAATATCTTTGTGTGTGTCCCAAAACCTTCACTTGATTCTGACTTCGTTAACAGATTATGTATCCCTAACCAACCATTTGATCATGAACAACCAACATGAAGACTTCACGGATTTCCCAAGATACACAAATAAAATACACCAATGAGACCTCTGGAATCTTTCATCAACACTCCTGCATCGATTGTGGCAAGAAAAATTTGATAGGGAACAATGCCAGATTTCTTTCTGCTCTGTTCTGAGTCTAGTTCTGATGCAAGAGAACAGCATTAAGACTCAGTGCGGCAATATTGAACTCATTTTGTACAACCCAAATTTACACTTAAACCTAATCAACTTGAGCCGAGACCAAGTTTGGAGCGTCAGTTGCTCCAAGTCCTCTCAGTCCAGATTCTTTATGATAGCGTCGATAATTTTCGATGGCATATTAGAAATGGATATTAGATAATTTTAAAGAGTCGAATAAACGTCGACAGCAAAGTTATAACCGACAAGATGTGGAAGTCGTTTTTCTGCGTTCAACTAACTGTAAGCAAGGGATTGCTTAAACTCCGCGGGGGATAAAAATACCTTCCGACTTCGAATAAAGTTCGAAATGCCTGTTTCCTCTGGAGAATTTTTAAAATTGGCTCGGGGATATCTGTTCCAGTCACAGTTGTTGACCGTTCTGGATTATTTGCTTTCCCATGCCATGTTCGTATTACTGCCATGTCGGGAGAAGACACGATTCGAAATTTCAAAGCCAAGACGTGCATGAGAAACTACCATTTGGTAGGCAAATATTTGTCTCGATTTATTTTATATTTGTTTCAATTACGCCAGGAAAGAGAGCTGGGTGTGGGACATACTGCTTGCAGTTAAAAACTGTTTTCATAACAAAGTTATTAATCAAAAATAGATTGTTTTAAGTAAAAGTTCGTTAGTACTGCTTGCGTGCAAAAAACCAAGTAAAAATTGTTCTTATCAATTCGGAACATGGTCAGCCTGGGAAAAACGCACAGTATAAACAAGAGCCAACATTATTTGATCAGCTGAAAATGAAAATTGAATATCGGACACTTAGGTGCAAGATTTTGCAAAAATTTCATGTTTCCCGTCCCGTTTTTGCTCATTTCTCGGAAGCAGACTGAGCAAGAACGCTCATTCTTACAGAATTCTAGAAACAACTAAATGACCTTTCCATAAAGTGAACCATCGGTACGGAAATGTTGGCAGTTTTCTCAAAAAAGGCACGATTTCAAGACGTTTTAGTTTTGCGTGCTTTTTCTCTGACACGCAAAATCGATTCATACATTACGCTGCTTTTTTCGAAGTTTCTCAGGCCCCATTTGAGCCACAGACTTCGTTTTGGCATCGTTGGATAGAGAATTGAAAAGTCGATTCAGTCGTAACAACGTGAGTGAGAAAGTTCGAGTAGTTTTGACTCAGAAAGCGAAATTTGAATATGAGACATTTAGGTGCAAGATTATGCCAAAATTCCATGTTTTCCTTCCCATTTTTGCTCATTTCTCGGAGGCGAAATGAGCAAAAACGCTCATTTGTACATCATTCTAGAGAGAAATAAATGGCCTTTTTAACAAGTGACCCATCGATAAGGCAATGTTGGCAGTTTTCTCAAAAAATGCTTGAATTCAAGAAGTTTTAGATTTGCGTGGTTTTTTTTTGAGTTGCAAAATTCACTTGAACATGACGCTGCTTTTTTCGAAGTTTCTCAAGAACCATTCGAGGCACAGAATTCGTTTTGGCATCGTTGGATAGAGAATTGAAAAGTCGATTCAGTCGTAACAACGTGAGTGAGAAAATTCGAGTAGTTTTGACCCAGAAAGCAAAGTTTGAATATCATACATCGAGACCATGCAAACTCCGTTGCCAAACCAAAATTGTTGCCGTTATGCTATGGATTCTAAAACTGTTGCACTATACATATAACTACATAGTGGACCAGTCTTCAAAAGCGCTGTTGTTTTACATTTTTATTGCAGTCTAGACGGGGAAGCCATTCGAAAATTGGAATAAGAAGTGCTGAAATGCATTTTCTGCTGTTCTCTTTTCCTCTTTGCAGGCAAATTCGCGCCGTTTGGAACGATTCAGGCAAATTGTTTAATAACCGGAAAAACGTCTAGTGTATTCCTAGATTAAAATTATTGAACGAAGGTGTGCCTAAGCCTGCAAAGTGCCCTGTTTAGTTCTCTGAGTGTAAAAATATTTTACCCTATCGAACCCTTTAAAATACAGCAAATTTATCGCACATTCAGAAACAGAGAACTGCATCAATACTTGTCCATTTTTCTTTCCCCAAACCACGTCAACATTTTTATTTGGCTGCTCTTTTTTGAAAACTGCTGAATTCGAGTATTCGGTTGGCCATCGTTTATCAATCGACGTCTGCCAGTAGCATCAGTGAATCACGTTAGTTTTCTTAACTACCTTATACATACAAGCCTTCAAGTTCTGAGCAAAAATAATGACTCAAAGTATCATCTCAAATCAGATAATATAAGGTTTGCGCGTATAATTGACCCTTCAGGAAACCAAATAATTTTCACTTCATTTATGATGATACTCAATATTTTTCCTGGTCTTTTAACATAAAATATATACCTACAGTTATTTTTTCCTTTTAAATCTATTTCCATGCAATGTTGCTCACATTTTCAAAGGAAAGTACATGTTTTGATATGTACGGTAAATGTATTTGGTATTTTTTTCCGGTGTAATTATGAAACTGTTACTGTTTGTTCTATACATACATATAAAAGCCTGATTGTATGTGATTTATCATCGTTTCGAGAGCATTTGAAACACATTATATCCTTGCTTAGTGTCGAAGCTTCAATCCATCATTCCGCTCTTCTCTGGGGTTCGTTTGTCTTCATCTGTTTCCAATTTAGCAAATTTAAGTCAATAGCGGAGAATAATTTGTTAAAAAACAATCTTGTGCACTAATTGGTTGAATTTAGTGCTATTTGCTGGAGCATCAGTAGAAATATTTATATATTGCGTGATTTTCATGTAAGAATGGCCGTTCGCGCTTTAATCAGCCACATCGGCAAAATTTCATAGATGCAAAGAAAACGATGGACGAGATTATTCATTATAGGGGGTGGTCCATTTAACTTGTGAAAGTGAATGTACGTAAAGAAAATTGAGCTTTCAAAATGCATCCCACCGAAAGACACGACCATTTATACGCTTTTAAGGAGAAAATACGTTCGCGCTTATAAATAGCAAGGTAGTAAATAAGCCTTAGTCGAAGTGAAAGGTGTGGAAAACATAAAGGCGCTTCCACGTATAAAAGCTGTTATATAAATTCCGCGAAAAGAAAACCGTTCTAACGAAAAATTGCCTTGGTGCAGAAATGGGAAATGTCACTACAAGTTGATTTGTGCGAAATATGCATAAACAGTGGGATTTATGGGCTCTTATTTGTTATTTAAATCTCCCTTTTCACAGGTTGAGTTGGAATTTAAATATTTTTTGACCGATAAATGCGATAAATTTTCTGTGTGGTTCAGAACAAATAACACAAAATTTGGGACAATTAAGTCAGAAAAATTAATAAAACACTACATTACAATGAATGTCAATTATTGGGTCAATTATCGAGAAGACACCGAGAACAGGGCGAGTTTCTGGAATCTTTCGAATCCCAAAAACGTAATTAGTGCAAGAAATGCGCTCTGCATAACGAAAATATTTAAATATGAGGGTTTCACATAAATAGCCCAAATAATGTTCTATTTTACGCTTAAGCCTAGCCCACTTTCCTAACTTTCGCTCATTCTCGCTCAAAACCCATTGAAACATCAATACAACTTGCTAACATAAATAAAAAAGTCCTCCAAAATCAGGGGCGTTTCGAAAATATTACTTTCCATTGCATCCAGAAAACACCGAACAAAAAATCAAACAACATGAACAAACAAAAATTACAACTGGAGCTAAAAGCAAAATAAATGAAGCAAATTGTTCTAAAAATGTAGATTTAATTGCTTCTTAAAATTTATACGAAAAAGAAGGAAGGCAATTTTCGACAAAAATAGGCGATTCTCTCTCATATTTTTAGCGTCTATCCTAAGACTAATAGAGGAAGCGGCAGCTTTGGTGTCAAAGAAGATTTAGACGACAATATAATTTCAAGGCGAATTGAGAAACCATCACGTGTAAAATATTTTTGTGCACTTATATGAATATGCATACAAATATGTTTTCTTCAAGTGCGGTTAAATTGATTAAAAAGTGTTTTTATTCGAATGAATCAAAAAGTGCCATTTTGCGAACAGAAGCGATGATAAAAAAGAAGCACAGTGTGCGACAAAGTAAATGTGACACTTTGAACTTGCCACTGTCATTATATATTTTTTAATATTTTTATTTAAAAATAACCGAAATGCTTTTTTAAGGAATTACGTAGGTTTATCAACAACTATTGATCCTATTTTCAAGTTTACTTACAATTTG
>NW_026019116.1:7658192-7665485 GCF_020466585.1 Dendroctonus ponderosae | reverse complement strand
TAACCGAAATGCTTTTTTAAGGAATTACGTAGGTTTATCAACAACTATTGATCCTATTTTCAAGTTTACTTACAATTTGTAAATTATACCTTTGTTACAAGTTCAGTCTCATAATCGTTTTAATGGCCTACTTATCTACTTTTGCGATGTTGTCACACGTAAAACACGATCTTTTTAAGAAGCGCAAATGTCATGCAGAGTATGCAACATGCATACACCATCCCAAGACCACAGGTGTTTCAAGTTGAAAAAGTACTTAAACTTAATTACAAACTTCAAAACATGACATTTCAAAAAATGACATTGCCACAAAATTTTAAATATGAAATCGATGCATTTTATTATTCGTGTAATCTTTCATTCGAATAAAAAATAGTGTTCGATACGAGGGCGAAAATTTGTTTTTCGCCCTTGTATCGAAAACTACTATTTCAGTTACAATTGGTAGCAGAAAGTTGCATAAAGCGGTTTTCCAAAAATAATACTGTACAAGATGGAGTAGTTGACTCCTAGAGAAGTTTTAATTTAAGTGCAGCAGCTTCAAGGTTGAAAAGTTTGTATCATTTACACCCGTTGCCTGTTTGATAAATTACATCTGAAGTTAGTCTGAGCCAGATATGAAAGAGAGATTTTCTACTGTCAAGTAAAATTGTGCGACGAGAATTTAACGTCGAGTGGCAGTTGCTTATTGGATTTGCACTACCATCAACACAGTCTGATAACTTTTCGCCATTGGCGAGTATTTGAAATGGGATTCTTAGACGTCGAGGGGTAAAAAACTATTCACCTCCGAAAATTGCACTTGGAGAGTACGAGAAAAATATTTTAACACATTTTTTCGAAAATTTCTAGAAGACGTTAGCAGTTGAAAATCGAATTTCAACTGTATTGTTATTAAGTTTCATGTTGAAATGGTCCCATGTTTGATGGGCAGCCTATTAGAATACTGATGATTGCTTCAAATTACGAAAAATTTTTATATTTAAAACGTTCTCGTCTACAGTTTTTTGATGCAAAGTCACAGTAGCAATGATGTTTTTTGTCCATCAGATTTGAATAATTTTACTGATTTACAAGGGTATTTTATTCTCCCAAATGATGAAAAACTCACTGTTTTGTACTTCTGCAAATCAATGCAAAAAGCTTTTCAGTTCATACAGTACAGAACTCCAGTTGCAGAATCCACCTATCTGAGGGAATAAAGTAGTAAGCGCCGATAAGCCGTTTCACTTATCCCGATGCTTTTTGCGAGGCAAGTAATAATATAGAAATCGTACGTTAACCGTTCAATTCCCGGATGAAAAATCACCGCGCCGAGTTTCTCCCATTTTCTCCCCGAAAATCTAGACAATGAGAAACTATGTGTGCTATTTCAATCTCCATCAGGTGCGGAAGCGTATAGTTCTTTATGGGTTTTTTTCTGCGGCTTTCCGTCTAACAGGGGGATTTTTTTTGCGCCAATAATACAGACATACAATTTGGAACTACGCAATTAACTCGGTAATCCGATTATGAAGATTAAAGGCGTGCAGAAAATGTCTCTGTTAATCAGACGTTCCCACAAAATCCGAAGGGAACTTCAAACAAAACTCAACAGTTTCCTGGGGATCTTTAATAAACCACCGTTTTTACCTAGTCAGCGAAAAGCGTGCACGAGTAGAAATCCACAAAGAAGCGGAAAGCCCGTAATTGAGCGAAAATTGAATTTCGCTAAGCGGATCGTTTGATTGCGCACTTTAAACTTGGGTTTTATTACTTTTTGGCCGATTCACAATGGAGTGAATGGACAAAGCGGTCGAACCCTCCCATCTTCGTCTTCGGTTTCAGGGCTGAGATAAATGAGCAAAAAAAGAAAAACTATCCTTCGAGTTCTAAAATTGGTCAACCAACCATTTAGGATTGAAGACATTTAGACATCATTGAAAAAATCTGAAAATGCCTTATTAACTGATCTTATTCACAGGCGATTAGAAAAAGTCCCTTTGCATTAAATAGATTTTCTGTTTGCTATGTAAATGCTATATTTAACATGAAAAATGTTGCCAAACTTGTAGTAGATTAACCTGGTTAAAACCAATTTGGTGACTCATAGAATATACGCAAGAGATGATCTACCAAGATTTTGGCAAAACAGCAAGAAATCAAAAACTTGCTGTCTAAGATGCTGGAAACTCCCTTTTCCAGAATCGAAAAATCATCTAATCCTTTGGCAAGCTTTTGTGTTGACTACAAGAAGAAACTAAATCATGCAACCAACGAACAAGGCGAAAAACTCGGCGCATAATTGGCCTTTTAAAATCGAATTATCACGTGCCTCAAAGCATCTTTGCTCTCCATTGCTTGGAGGTTTCCCAAAGATTCTGTGAAGGGAAAACATGTTAATTTGTTTATTCTTGTAAAAACCGGTCTATTAAAGCCATTTTTTTCTTAGGTACTTTGATCCATTGAATCAAGTAGTGCCGAACATTTTTTTTTCGAAAATTTCTAGGAGGTATTAACAGTTGATGACATGAGAAAAAAAAAACATTTTGAAATTGTTCCAAGTTTAATTGCGTTGCGCAGTCAACAAATCTTGTTGAATTTACCGTTTATCCTTGTCTATATCTTATTGTCCGTCTGTATAATTTCATGGTTACCGGAGTTTTAAATAATTACGAAGCAATTTGCGCAATGTTAATTAGGCGGATTACCTTGAAAAACATTGCTGCCGTATTTCTGATATAGTTTTTTGCCAATTTCTCAGTTTTTAATACCAATTAATTTATTTTACTATTTTTTGTACTCCTATAACAGCGCCAGACAACACCTCCAGAGGAATGACGCCAATTTTCACCCTGTACGTGAATAATCATCTAGCAAAATATGTGTCTTCTAAACCACAAGCGGTCATAATAACCGCCACAATTAACAAATTTTCAAACTAGAAAAAGTTCAAAAAGTCCAAAAAAAGGAACAATATCGTAGTACATATCAAATATCGCAGCCATTTAGGAAAATCGAATTTTGTAGTAAATTATAACATCCAAGAAGTATACAGGAAAACTTACAGATTTTTTTCCTGGATAAAATACACAGAGAATATACATATGGTGCCATCTAGAAAAAGTGAAGTTTTTAAGATTCAAAATTCGCTAATTTGGCCAATTACTATGACCATCCCGTAGTATGAAAGGTGCATTTTGCACAATTTTATGCCTGAAGGCGACGAAGAATTTTCCGATTTATCAACATCATGAAGTAACTACAGAACTATTCAGTTTTTGTCCATATTTTATATAGCAACGACTAATTGAAATTTACAAGCAAATTCTAAAGTGAAATAAAATATGCAGTCTTCCGATAGAAAAAAAATTGTGCCGCAATTTTGCTCTCGCACTCTGTATAATTGACAGGATTTTTTTAAATATGCGCGTTTTGTACCTCATACTCCTACTTTTATCACTTTTTTTACCTCATTTAAAACTTTAATTCGGATTTTTCTCCTATTTCTGAGTATTTGGAGTTTTCCCATTTCCGCTGTTTTACGTTAATATAACACAGTAATTACTGTATTCTGCTGCAGGTCTGAACGCGCCTTAACGTAACCCTGATGCGGCGCGTTCACGTGCGCAAATATTAAACCCTGATAAGAAAATTAAATTAAAAACTCCATATTCTAACCGAATGAGAGCGATAAAATTGATTATTCTGCTTTAGAACTGTGTAAGTTTAAGTGAAGGTGCAAGTAATGTCATCACTATGCAAGTGTGCCAATGAGCATGTCGAGAATACTACTGGTACGATTTTAATTTTGCTGATTTGAATCTTTCTTGGTGATTTAAACCAAAAATTGTGCGTTTAATGCTTCTGTAAACTTTGTTTTCAGATCCCATTTGTCTGTAAGCCGTCTGTTCAAATATTCCTAGCCGGACTTATTGTGGGTCTAACTCTGGGATTGTTAATCCTCTTTATTAAAACGGACAACTCCAGGTAATATTTTCCTATAACGCCTAGACTATTTATTTTTCAATAGTCCAAGGTTTTATGTTATATGCGTATATGCAATGTTGTTCTTTGTTTAAACAACTAAAAAAGTTATCTAGATTTTTCCAGCAACAGAACTGAGTCCAAAGATAGTCGTCGAGTTTTCCTGTCTTGTAAAATCAATCTCTTAATTTTTTTGGGTAAAATATTTAGTTTGCCAGTATTTTGCATTAAAACGCCAGGAAAAACGCGGTTTTTCTGTTTAGAGACAGTGTCGCTTACAAATATTGACCTGAAAGTGAAGAATCTCCAGCTTCCAAGGGTTTTCCAATTAAACGATTATGAACTTTTGCTTTTCCAGTTCGGGGAAATATTTTTGGAAAAAAACCCAGAATTAATTATTAGGGTTTTGTCCATAATTCGAAGGTGCGAAAAGCTTCCAAAAATTTTTGCAAATCGGTTAAGGAGGCGAGTGTAAAATTTATCTTATAATTTTTCAGTGTCTGTGTTTTAACTAAGAAATAATGCTCATTTTGCGTAGAAAGAATTTCTCAATAGAAACTTTGCTAAAACTAGACCTGCAAATTTGAAGGAACTTTGAAAATCTTCAGAGCGATGGGCGGCGAATTTTCCAAATAATTTTTTGTTCACTTTTGCTCTCTGAGCGTTTTTTCCAGATAATCTTAATTACTTTCGGCAAAAAAATGATTTGGTTTTTGTGCCAAATTCGAAGCTGAAAAGGGTTTTCAAAGTTCCCTGCAAACCGATGGATGACGCGAATTTTCTAGCACAATTAATTTTGTCATCAGAAAATAATGGTTTTTTGCGTTTTCGATTAAAAACTTTTAGTTTTGTGATCGGTTTTGGAGAAAACCTTAATGGTTTTCGGGGAAAAATGGGAGAAACTTATTTTCGTTTTTGTCTCAAATTCGACTCGAAATTCGAAAATAAATTAATCTTGTAATTTTTCGAGTAAAAGACCTTTAAACCATCAGTATTTTAAGTAAAACTCTACAAATTAGAGCGTTTTTAACTGGAAAGTAAGGCAAAAAAATTCAGTTAATACTGAAAAACCACATTTTTTTAACAAACAGTCTTCAGAGGAATTGAGGTGACGAGATTTCCAAATAATCTGTTATAAACTGTCGCATATTCTGTTCGTTTTTCGATAAAAAACTATTCGATTTGTTCCAAATTCGATGCTGGAAAGGGATTTCAAAACTTTTTACAAAGCCACCAGGGATTAGAAATTTATTCCATATTTTTTCACGGAAAATACCTTAAGTTTGTCAGCATTTTTAGGCGAAACTTTGAGCATTTCGAAGAAAGAGTAACTTGGCTAAAGTCTGAAATTTTAAGGAAATTTTCAGATTATTAACAATAAATGGCCCTTGAATAAATCTAAAAACAAGTAAAAATAGTCATCAACGTTTTCCGCGCAACGAAACTGAGTTACTGCGGCGGTGCGTTGAGTTGGCGCACCAAGCCATTTGCGTGGCACTGCGCCAGCTCCTAAAAACTCACTGAGTTACGCAGGACTGCGTCGTGGGAAAAAATAACAATCGCCAATGTGAGACTGTTTCTCGAAACTCTTTTTATGAATCTTAGGATAACTGGGTGCATTTGTTAATATTCTATGCGTTTTCAAGGTCCAAAGTTATTATTTGGCGAGAAACGGCATTATTCTTAGGCAAATTCGCTTCTATGAGTGTAATAAAACGCATTGCAACATTTTTTAGGTCCAACTATTTCAAAAACATACAAGACTACAACAGTTATTTCTCCGTTGGCAGAGGACACTCCGAAGCCGATACCCATCATGCGATGATTAACACCACATTAGCTGATGAACTTTTTAGCAAAGTAAAAGTCTTGTGTTGGATCATGACGAGTCCTTCCAATCACTTGCAGAGAGCAATTCATGTGAAGGCAACCTGGGGCAAGCGGTGCAATAAGATTATCTTTATGAGCTCTGCAGAAGGTTTGAATGACAATTGTTACCACGATAGGGAATTTTTTAACGTTTTTCTAGAGCCCCTATTGCCGACTGTAGTGCTACCTGTTACAGAAAATCGAGAAAACTTGTGGGGGAAAGCGAAGGAGGCCCTCAAATATTTATACAGGAATTACTATCATGAATATGATTGGTTTTTCAAAGCAGATGATGATACGTATGTGCTTTTTGTAGCAGCGTCTTGCTAATAACGCTGGTTGTGTTGTTCGAATATTTGTTTGCATTACTGGGGTCTCTTTATATTTTATTATTAACAAGAAAATGTTATTTTTATAATGAAAAATTTGGCTGTTACTGCGTTATATTCTAGATATGCGGTAATGGAGAATCTCAGGTATTTGCTGTATTACAAAAATTCATCTCAACCAGTGTATTATGGGTGCAAATTGAAAGTCCCTGATCACAATTTCAACTACATGAGCGGAGGTGCTGGCTATGTCCTAAGCAAGGCAGCGTTACAAAAATTCGTTATAGTAAGGTGAATAAATTCTGGGCTCTTTAGCAGGGATGCCAGATAGGTGTTTTCTAGGAAGCTTTACCAGATATGTTGTGCAGACAGCAAAATAATGGCTTGGAGGACGTAGAAATAGGAAAATGCCTTCAAGCAGTTGGCGTAAACTTGGGCAATTCGTTGGACAACGAGTACCGACATCGGTTTACTCCAGTATTTGTCAATGAAATGCTCGTCCCAGGAGTCCTCAATGACGTCGATTGGTATATGAAAATGATGTACAACCCTAATAAATTTGTAAATTAACCAAAACTGTATGCTTTTCTTGAGCCAGCCGATGATTTTCTCTGTTCCAGGGGTTGCAATGCTGTTCCGACAATCTTATCACCACACATTACGTCAAACCGCATCAGATGTACCTCCTGGAATACCTAATTTATCATGTAACACCTTTTGGCAGGGCTTATAATCCCACTTTACTCCAACGCTTTACCTGAAAGAATTATAATGAAGTGACGACACCGACTCGGAACCAGCCAAATGACTGGAATGAATGTTTTTTATATGTAGCTTATATGGAAAAATACATTTTCAAACCTTGAATCAAACCAACTATTTTTCACCACCCCAATTTAGATCCAAGCAGGGGCGGATCCAGCTTTAAAGTCAGGTGAGGGGGAAAAAATACAGTCTTCTGTTGTTTATGAAATTAGAAAGAGGATCGTGGTTTTGTGCAAGGGTGGCGCAAGATTAATGCAAAATTTCATGTTTTCCGTCCCGTTTTGCATGTTTCTCGGAAGCAAAATGAGGAAGAACGCTCGTTTTTACATCATTCCAGAGATAACTAAATGGCCTTTATTCGAAG
>NW_026019116.1:7643626-7657695 GCF_020466585.1 Dendroctonus ponderosae | reverse complement strand
AGCAAGAACGCTCATTTGTACATCATTCTAGAGAGAAATAAATGGCCTTTTTAGAAAGTGGACCATCGATAAGCAAATGTTGGCAGTTTTCTCAAAAAATGCATTTCAAATGCATGCCAAGGCTTAAAGCAGCAACAACACTACACATAAGAACTGATGATGGTGAAAAAATTAACCGAAACGTATTTTGATTGATAAATAGAGACAATAAATGACTGAAACCCAGGAATGAATTTGAGTTGTATTTTGTTACAGCTCAAAAAAACGCCAACTAGTTGCAAGCTTACGCAATGCAACCGCTCTGGACGTTTAAAACATGAAAACAAACCTAAAACTACAAGCACTAAACTCAGAAAAAGAAACATCAACTGATACAACGTTAAAAGCTTCAATAATTGAAACTGGCAAACTTGTGACGTATTCCCGCGCGCTCTCCCATTGGTCCAAAGTTACCGGGCAACTTGTTCAATTTAGAAACCTTGTCCACGGTTAGTTTTACATTCATAGGTTTACGCGACGCTGCCAGATGGCGGCTTGAAGTGAGGTTAGACTTGTTTAACCTCACTGTTTTAATGCGATTTTTTAAACAATTTACTCGAATTCAAATCCAGTTTACACTTTAGTGATTTTCTATGTATCTTTACATATATTTCTGGATTTACTATGAACTTGATTAAACTGTGCGATGCGATATTAATGCGAAATCGACCAGTCTACAAGCCAGCCATGAGATTTTACAAGGATTTGGCTTTCGAAGATATTCCTGAAGTTTCTACCCCGTTAATTAAGAAAACGCTGAGTGCGAACGGCATAAGTTTTGAAGAAGGTCATACCTGTTTCATTTCGAAATGCAACCTGTTCAACAATTGCAATACGGATGATAAGGCCAAGTTATATATTAATAAAACTACTGGTAACTGGAATAACAAGCAATGTGCGCCGGGTACCTATAACTGACAATTTCAGGATTCTATATGTGCAGCTTATGTAAACATTCGGGCCAATGGGGCCAATTTGCCGCGTCATTAAGTCTCAGAAAAGCCAAGAAATCGGAAGCCAAAAAGAAAAACGACAACGACTTCAGTGAGCTCAGGGAGTTAAATGAATCTCTTGAAATCATTACACAAAGCACCCAAGAGCTTAAGTCCTTCGACAATGTGGGATTTGTCAACATCTTCAATAAGTTTAAGCTACCAGTAAGCCCCTATAACTGGTATTTTTCATTGCTGTCCTAATATTCATTGTTTTGTTTCAGATTATTGCGCATTCTCTATTAGAATCACTAGATATAAGAATAAATAGTGAACAGACTATACTTTATTTTCCATTACGAAACGTTGAAAATGAAATAGTGGGGTATAGGACTTTAAACTCAAGTACACATCAGGAAAGCACTCTACCAAACATACAATATGGGGGCCTTCTAATGTTTCGCCCGATTCGTTCCAGAGATACTGCGATTCTAGTTCCGACCATCTCTGATTTTTTAGTGCTTTCAAACTCCAAGTTATCCGCTAGTATAGTGTGTTTGCCCAATGGTGTGAACACTTTATCGCAATACGTGTTGCCTAGTTTAGAGAAGTTTAAAAAGATCATCCTGTGGTTAGGCAGCGACAACAAAGCGTGGGATTCCTCCAGGAATTTTGCAAGGAAATTGGGGGAGAAACGATGTTCTTTAATTAAACCAAGTGAACAGTTGCCGCACTTGCAAAACGTCCAGGATTTTAAAGCCATTATTGCTGGATCGCATGTTATGTGGCATAAAAGTATCACCACATTTGGAACCTTAAGAGCAGAAGTTTTATCAGACTTACAAAACATCGATAAGGTAACGATTGTCATTATGAGGAATTTTACTTCAATGTTCAACGCTGCGAAAGGGATCATCACTTGGTTTATGCCTACAACTACAGTGTGTCCCAAGCATTTTTACAGTGACGCAATATCTGTATTTTTCTATTATTCCGGGTTTCAGGCAGTGTGAAATAATTTTTTATATCGTTTATTCCTTGACGTTTTGGCGAAACAACATCTGATTGAAAATTCATACAAATAGAAAATTTGTTCTTATATTCTTTCCCTCCGGGGTTTCAGTCTAAGTGTGAAATAAAAATTTTTACGGCGTTTATTTCATTACGTTTCGGCGAGGCAACAGCGCCATCATCAGATTTAAAATTCATACAACTCATAATTGGGAAACATTAGATTCATTTAGGTCGTTTTTGAAAAGAAAAATTTGCGGTTCCAAGACCTAAAAGAATCTAATGTTTTCCAATTATGAGTTGTATTAATTTTAAATCTGATGATGGCGCTGTTGCCTCGCCGAAACGTAATGAAATAAACGACGTAAAATTTTTTATTTCACACTTAGACTGAAACCCCGGAAGGAAAGAATATAATAACAAATTTTCTATTACTTTACCAAGTTGTCAGAAGGCAAGTTTTTTGGGCGTAAAATACAGTGTTTAAGGTAGGGCTCGGAATTTATTAAAAATCTGATATTCGAATATTCGTTTAGTGGTTTAGTCGAATATTCGAGTATTTCTATTCGTATTCGTTAGATATTCGAGTTCACCGTTTTCCAAGAAGAAAAATCGTTATCTCATATAATTTTTGGCAACTAGCCGCAACGGATAAAAAAGTGCCTTTGTCTGCACATTAATTGTAATACCGCGCAAAAGTTGATCACGCGTATCACCAGAACACAGACAGGAGACTAAATATGATTATTTTCATTTGCTTGTAAATATATGGGTATTTGTTTAAATGCTTGTAGAATATGAATAATTTATTTTATAAAAGTATACAAAGTGCAWATAAAGATATTTGCACCTTGTGAGTTTGATAATGTTGGTGTATTCGAGTATTCGAATATTCGAGTTATGACTACACATAATTATTCGATTTTTGAATATTCGAGTTTGATTCCGAGCCCTAGTTTAAGGTACTGCTTATATACTAAACAACCTGTAGAAACCCATACTAAATGTGGTAATACAAATCATTCAGTTGGACATAGTTGGGACGTCGTCGGTTAGCTAAATTTGATTTATGGAATTTTGATTTTTTTTTGTGAAATAGGTGCAAGGTGTGCGGTGGAAGCGATTTCCCACACTCAGCAAAATCCTGATGGGACACCGACGTGGCGAACTGACGGTTTTAACTGGTTCCACTGGATGTGGAAAAACCACTTTTGTTAGTGAATACTCATTGGATCTGGCTATGCAAGGGGTAATTATTTTAATTTAAAATTTTATCATTATCAGTTGAATAAGACTATCTTAGGTGAGCACGCTCTGGGGAAGCTTTGAAATAAGAAATGCTAGATTGGCCAGGACAATGTTGCAACAGATGGCGGGGATTCCCTTAGGTGAAAATCTACACTTGTTCGATCAGTTAGCCGATGAGTTTCAAAAATTGCCAATTTACTTCATGACGTTTCATGGTCAGCAAACCATTAAAATCGTGATGGAGGTAAACTGCTAATGGTCACCTTTGAGACTCGATAGTGTGCTAATGATTGCAGGCAGTTGAACACGCTACGTACATACATGACATTGCTCATGTAATAATTGATAATGTCCAGTTCATGATGGGCATCTCAGAAGAGCAGAAACACATGGACCGATTTTGGAAACAGGATACTATTATTGCCGCTTTTAGAACGTTCGCCACTAGGATGAACTGCCATGTGACTTTGGTGATTCACCCAAGGTAGTGTTATTTTACTTAATAATTGTTCAAGTAGCCCGGGCAAACATTTCGTAGGAAAGAAAGAGATGACGAAGACTTAACCACAAGTTCAATTTTCGGTGGCGCAAAAGCGTCGCAAGAAGCTGACAACGTATTGATAATTCAAGATAGAAGACTGACCGCTATTAAAGGAAAAAAGTACTTGCAAGTAAGGCATCTTTGCATTAAAATACAACCTTAATTTAGCGATTATGTTGTTTCAGGTGGTTAAAAATAGGTATAGCGGCGATTTAGGCATTATGACACTAGAATTCAACAAAAAGGCCTTAAGTTATGCGCAAAAGAAGCCAAAAGAAAAAGCAATTGAAACCCGCCCAGAAGTTTCCGAATTTGAAGAAACCAGTTAATGGAGTGTTTTAATATCAATGAGTTGTAATCTACTTGAAAAGTTGCCACCGTATACAGGGTGGCCATTTTCTGAATCTTTCTATGGGTAACTTCTACATTTTTAAAGATAGAGAATCCGTTAAATGGGAAAAATTGGGCAGAATTCGAATGCCTATTCATTACCATTTGCAATACTTAGGTACCGGACTTGATTCTTGAAATATCCTGAAAAGACAAGCAATCAACACTTTTTTAATTATCACATAATTCGTAAAGTGCTTAACTTAGAAAAAAAGTTAAAACTGCCCTTAGTACAACTTTTTGCGTTGATTTAATAAACTAGCCTTCGTTGTCATAGTCAACTTGATTTACGAAATAAAAAATAAACTTATGTTTTTTTTAAATAGTAATCATAGTTGGCTGTGGGCCTTTTCAAATTCTTATTTTTTTCTGAATTGAACGATATAACTGTTTGTATGTTTTTCTCCTTTTGTTGCCGTAAAACTTCAAAATAAGGTAAAAAATGTGTAGTAGGCTATGGAAACAAGATCTATATTATCACACAAAGCACAAAACAAAAATGAAATAATTGACAGACACAATCATGTTGACTGGGCTAATGAACATCATCTAATTGAGAATAGGCGAGATCAACGTGTTTTTTTTGGGAATGTTTGGTGAGGCATTTTTAGTGATAATTATTGGTCCATTCTTTTATAATCACAATTTACATATGGAAAGATATTTACACTTTTGAACTTGAAGACATGTTGAATAGTTTTCCGTTAGTATCGTATCGAAAATTGGCATATTTTCATCATGATAGTGCACCTTCACACAACTCACGAGTTGAATGTGAAGATGCCAAAAAATGCCTGGGCGTAAACGGAAGTCAATTTGAACGATTCGTTATTGTTTTTTTTATTGTTTATTGTTTATTCATTTTTATGTTTTATCTCGTAAATCAAGTTGACTATGAAACGAGTGCTAGTTTATTGAATTCAACTCAAAAACTTCTACCAAAGACAATTTTAACTTTTTCTCTAATTTAAGCAGATTTCGAATTATATGATAATTAAAAAAGTGTTAATTTCTTGTATGTTCATGATATTTCAGGAAGCACGTCGGGTACCTAAATTTTGAAAACGTAATGAATATGCAATTAAATTCTGCCCAATTTTGCCCATTTAACGGATTCTCTATCTTCAAAAATGTAGAAGTTACCCATACAAAGATTCAGAAAATGACCACCCTGTATGTAGCAGTTGTTTGAAAAGATCTGAAATGGTGCTTTTGTCTTTGATGGAATCTTTACTTAATTACTGCTGAACGGGAATAACTGAGTTTTTACTAGTTCCAGATTACCAGTAAAAAGCAATAAAAGCATTTAAACTTGGGTCTACAGAGCTTATCTAAGCGCCATTACAGGTTGTGATTGGTGCCATATTATGATCTACATATTTTTATATGTTTTAGACTTTATAAATAAATTGATCAGTTAACATACGAGTTTAAATCGATAGCAATCGCATCCAATGGTCTGCAAGAGATTGCTACGAGTTATTTTTTGCTCGTTACTTTTTTCAAGCTAGACCAAAAATATTTGTTAGTTTCATTAAAAAAAACTATTTTTTGCAACGGAATCATGAAAAAAGGGGCCAATGAAGTCAAAGTTTAGATATATCTAAACTCCAAAAAAGTATACTTATTATGGATAAGCTGCTGATTGAAGAGTAATCAAATTTACGATTGTTCTAATCGACCACTGCAGATCTCAAGTTAAAATACAACAAAAGTCGCTAAACAGCAATAATTATCATGCAACAAAAAAATTTAGGTTAAAATAATTATTGATTTTTCCTATAAGAAAATATGCATATTTCAATGGAATGCAATTCATGCAATTAAGAAATACATGTGTTTCTTTTTTTCTAAGAAAAACATTGTGTTTCTTTTTCTGTTTTTCTTCTTTTTTATAATTTATTTTATTAATACAAAGTGTTGAAAACGATATCATGCAAGTTCAGTCTCTTCTTTCGTATAAAAAATTTGCGCTTTTTTCAAAAAAGCTGGTTTCAAACTAGGTCAGCTTTCTTCACAAGGCTTATGTAGGCCCTGCCTTATGCAGTAGATAGATTGGGAGTGATATTTGAATCGAAACGCCGCAGATATTAATAGGTGAGATATAGTTGGCGTTTTGGTTGAAGTTGCAACTTGAGAAGTGGCGGATAGAGTTCGCCACAGTACTAAGTTGATTAATGTCAAAACTGTATTTATAGGTTATGCACTGTATTCGTGTATTTATAAACATTTCCAACTTTTATTTGATAATTTTGCCACAGTGTCCTATTTTGATAAGCCTAGTCTTACTGAAGCGAAGTTAAATTGAAAACTTTAGCAATACTGCGGGAGATATTGGCAACAAAGCATTCTCCATTCTGAAAAGTTCAAACCGTAATGTTCATTATTGTAAAGCTCGATAACGGGCTGCAGGAAAATCAAGATGCAATTTAAAGACATTTTTCTAGTCCTGCTAGTCTTTGCCCCAACAGCGTTAAGCCTGACATTCAAAGAACCTACTGTTTTAGTGTCAGTTTTGGTTCGGAATAAGCAACACACTTTACCTTATTTTCTATCAAATTTGGAAAACCTTAACTACCCTAAAGGCCGTATGTCCATATGGTAAGCATCTAAAACATTTAAGAAATATCAACTGGTCTTTATTCAAATTATAACTTCATAAGGGATCCCTTCAACAGTTCAAGATTAAAGAAAATGTACACGAAACCTTGGTAAATAGCAAACTCAAAAAACTCGCAATTGCTGCTTATGGGTGAAGTCATACTGCCCTCAATATGACTTCAGCCATCAACAGTTCGCAAAAGAACAAATTTGCTTTCCAAATTTCACCTCTCCAAGGAAGGTAAACGTCATGTTATGCATGATATACATTTTAAGCTTTGAAGAGCACATTTTATAAACTAACCACAAATCCGCTGTAACGCTGACATGCCTGTCAACAAGTGATGGATGCAAGGTTAATTTCTTTACCAGGGTCATTTAATTACCGGATATTATAATTTTAGGATTCGCAGCGACCACAATGTAGATAGAAGTATATCAATTCTGAAGTTGTGGATCGACTCAGTAAAAGATGCTTATCATTCTCTTTATTCGGAATTCGATGAAGATGCTTCTTCATATCCAGGTATGAGGGAGGATACATGAAACTGTTTAAGATTAACTGAAAAATGTACGTTATAAAAATGCAAAAATATACTTTTCTGATGATTTTCTTCATTTTTGACAATAATGTTGCCAAAAATTACAAAATTGATTATTTTTTTACAAACTTCTTTTTGGGTATTTTGCCTCAAAAATTTTTGTCTTTAAAAAAGACAAAATTTCCTCACGTCTTTTATTACAGATTGATAAATAGTGCTCCTATTTCGCAATAAGAACGAATTATTTATCAAAAAGGAATCAAGAACTATCACCTAGAGGGTATCCTGCGACACACTTAGGCGCAAGCTGTAAGAGAAAATTCCAATTAGTAAAGAAATTAATTTGAAAAATTACCTTGCCGTTCCGATAGCTATTTTCTGCTATCGTTATCAAAAGAACCTAAATGAACCTAAAAAAGAGTATGTTAATAAATTGTGTAACAATAATAGGATAATACAGTATATGAAAATTCGCCGTGATAATTCGTCTGTGCAAATTGTCAGTTATGTAAATTATTAAAAAAGAAGTTTGTAAAAAAAATGAATCCGCCTCAACAATATAGAACTTATCTACAAAATTGATTATGCTAGAAATCTCGCCTCATTAATCTATTTGCAGAGAACATTAGAAAACCTCTTTGAGCTTCGAATTTGGCACCAAAACCAAATCATTTTATTCAGTTTTTTGCCGAAAGCAATTAAGATTATCTTGAAAAAACGGCCAGAGAGTAAAAAAATTTCAGGGCATTTCAGTTTTCGCAAAGTTTCTATTAAGCACTTCTTGCTACGCAAAACCCGTATTATTTTTGCTTTACTTAAAATATTGACACTCGGCCCCTGAACAGCGTTGTAAATTTTTTTCTGGAACCTTTTGCAGCTTGGAATTTTGTACAAAACCCTAATACTTTTTTCTAGATTTTTTCCCAAGAATATTTCGCCGAACAGAACAAGTGAACGTTTTTTATTCGGAAAACTCGTCACTTTTGCCGTTGTGAATCACTTGATTTATTTAAATTCCGGTTTATTCACTTTTAGGTCAATATTTCTACACAAAACGCGTTTTTTCTAACGTTTTACTGTAAAATACTGGCAAACTGTTAAAACCTCATTCCTCATAAAATGACCAGAGAAAGCAGAAGCATTTAATCAATATTTCGAAAACTCGCACCCTCATCGCTCTGCAATTTTTTTGAGTATCTTCAAAATTTCCGCATTTTACCCCGTTTGCCATCGTATGCGTAAAAGCCATCAATAGATTGCTCATTAACCAATGAGTTAAAACTCATTAACTCAGAGAGCGGCAACAACTCAAAAGCGCAACTCAACACAGTGCTACCGAGGCCTACCTTACATCTTAATTTTTATCTGTTACTTTAGGAGAAGTGGGTTTGGCCCATTGGACGGATGAACGGTTTTCCCATATGATGTCTCTTCGAGACAACGCCTTAAATTACGCAAGAGAAAATTGGGCAGATTATATTCTGGCAAGTAAAAGTCATTAATTATTCGAACATTGTGTTGAATGACGAAAAATTTGGGTTTAGTCTATAGATGCTGACGTCTTTTTAACAAACCCAAACACCCTCACTTATCTGATCTCAAAAAATCGAACTCTAGTTGCACCAATGTTGTATTCTGAAGGCCTGTATTCAAATTTTTGGCATGGTATGACTGAGGATTATTACTACCTGAGAACAGACGAGTACAAACCAATTTTGGAAAAGGAAAATGTTAGTTGCTACAGTGTGCCTATGATTCACAGCTGCGTTTTGGTTGACCTCAGAAGATCAGAATCCGATTTTCTTACTTACAGGTTGGTTACCGCTTGGATGGTTCTTTTGCTTCAATAGATTAGACTATTTCGACCAATCGAATGTTTCCACCTTTCACCGTTTTTGCTTATTATGAATTGATAGCGAGTGCTCTTTTTATATAAAGAACTAATTCTTTATGTTAATGTTAACTTGGCGTGTAGTTGGAATATGCATTAAAATGTACGGCATTTCAATTAAAAACGTGTTAAATTTGTCTTCCCCTTGAATTTGAGACACCCTGTATCAATTGGTATGATTTTAAAATAAGCTAGACATTGATATTTATAACTTTTGTTTTTACTGTTTTTCGCTACTTTTCAGAGTAGATGTAAAAGCGGAGTGGGCCAAGTTCATTCAATAAATTTTAGGTAAAAACTTTCACAAAAAGCCTGCACATTCAATTTCGTTGTAAAAAATGCTCATTTAAAAATAATAAAATACTTTTGCGATTATTTGTCTGACAATTTCCTGAATTTTATTCGAATTTATTCCTTTGTTGACGCTGAATAAACATCGAAAACAAATCAATGCAAAAGTTTTTTTGACTCAAAATTCCTTGTAGAAAATTAAACGTGCATGAAATTATAATTTAAAATTCAATAATTTAACATGTTTTTTAATGGTTCCTTTGCTAAACATTTTGAAGTATCTCATTGAGCGCTAAGCGTCCAAAGCGTGTTCAATGTATTTAAGGGACGATTGATGTGTTTTCATTGGTTTTATTTATTCAGTAACATTTTTAACTAACAGTGTCGCTTTAGGTCTGATAAAATCGAAAATTACGACGGCCCTCATGATGATATCATTGTATTCGCTCTGTCTGCTAAGAAAAACAATATTAATTTATATATTTGCAATGAAGACCACTTCGGCTACATTACTGTACCTTTGGAACAAGAGGACGATAAAAGTTATGACCTCGAACATTTACGCAACATTAAAATGGATATTCTGAATTCAGGTATGAATTATTTTACTATATGTGAGTTAAGGATACTGTATTTTTATTTTTTGCCTCTCTCTAGCCGCTTAGATGCATCCGACCTTTTTTATACTAATGGTATTTGTCATTATAGTACTTGCGATTCTTGCAAATTTCATTTTGTACTCCTTATAAAATAATTAAAAACTTTGTTGCACATATGAACCATTAAGTCTTTGTGTTACTTAACTTATTACATATTTTAAGGCTTAAATTCCTTAATATCACATTTCACGAATTAATATTCGTATAATTTGTGAATTTAATTTAAGGACAATCTCTGTATGTAAATGATTTGTTGAAAGAATACACTGATCTACCTAGAAAAGACACGATGATGTTTGACAATATTTTTATGATCAATTTGAAAAGAAGGCCAGATAGACGAAAGCGAATGAATCAGTGCTTTGACGAGCTCGGTTTGAAAGTTCAAACAGTTGATGCTGTTGATGGAAAGTATGATATTAGTCAATATTTATCTCTAAAATTAATTTGTCTGGTATTGGTTTTTCCAGAGCCCTAAATGAAACATTTTTGCAAACCCTAAGGTTTATGCCCGATTTCAAGGATCCTTACCATAAAAGGTATGTTATTTTCTTATACAGATTAATCAATCTTAAGGTGCTGATATTTTCAAGGCCAATGAAATTAGGAGAAATCGGTTGCTTTTTAAGCCACTATCACGTTTGGGAAGAGGTAATTTCAAACGTGGCAAGGTATTTTTAAATATTTAAGTATAGCTTTAGCTATTTACAGATTGTGCAACGTGGTTATCAGTCCACTCTAGTACTCGAGGATGATATTCGTTTCGAAGGGTTTTTCAAGTCGAAAGTTCATAGCGTAATGAATGAGGTTTTGAAAATTCTCAATTGGGATTTGGTGTAAGTAATGTTTTAATAGTATTTTATCCTACTTCGACATCTAGCCATTATGCAAAGCAATATGAAATTTCCATTGAGACTCAAGGAATCAAACAATGATCCACACCACCTCGGTAACACATTTCACAGCATTTCAGTAAAACTGACCAGTTACTCTATGAAATTAAATAGTTACAGACATCAAAAGGAAAGTGAATTCTCTCACTAAGACACTTTTAACATTGCAAGTGGCACACAGGTGAGAGTCTCATTTGTGTAGCTTCAACAGATCACGGTTTGCACTTAAACAGACAATTGCCTCACGAAAATGGATATTTCTCAGGCAATTCCCTAAGACTAATACTACGTTGTACCATAGATCATCAACAGATTTACTAAAAAAGGATACAGGCAGTAGACTGCAAAAATTAAATTGAATAACGCCCTCTAAATAAATGGCCATGATAGTCATGTTCCATGTTCTGCTTAGTTAAAAATGTGTTTTTTTAAGTGGTAACTCCTTATGGCACTGTCCAAACCCATCGGAATGCGTTACGTCGCACGCACTGAATATAATAGTGTGTAGTCACTGTGCCGTTCTTGTGATTATAATAGTGTGTAGTCTGTGGGCCGGCGTCCTTACATAGTCCGCACATCGCGATTTCTGACTAACGCAGTTCGGGCGGCCAAAACGACCATAAATTACTATTCATTCTAAGTGGAGATTTTTCTTCTGATAGGGCTGAGAATTTAACGTAATTTCTTGAATCAAGGTTACAATTAAAGATGATAAACAATCCAGAACAAGCTACAATCGAGCAAGTTAAAATCGAGTGCCACAATTCGTTATTACAGTTCATATATGTATAAATTGTTCATCATAAATCAATTCGTCACTTTCAGTAAACTGCAACTATTGAAGAATGTTAAATGTAAATAAAATATACATTTTACATTCAAAGGTAAATTAAATTACATTTTACCTATTTCTGATCCAATTCTAAATTATAATCGCCATCATGCGATTCAATACAACAACAAGTTCAATGTTTTATGGTTTCTATAAATAATATGAAGTTATCACTTTGACGCACACATTTTTTTAGATATTTTGGACGCAAAAGGCTGCAAGAGAAGGATGAGCCTTGGATAGAAGGAGCTCGATATCTAGTTGAAGCAGGGTATTCATATTGGACATTGGGATATGCCCTAAGCTTAAGAGGTGCAAAAAAATTGTTAGAGGCCGAACCCTTGACGAAACTGGTAAACACTGGCAACCTGAACGCCGTATGTATAAATGCTAGCTACTTCTTGTAGGTGCCAGTGGATGAATATTTGCCTATATTGTTCGACAAACATCCCCATCAAAATTGGAAGGGGTATTATCCCAAAAGAGATTTAGTAGCTTTATCTGCGGCCCCTTTACTTCTCTATCCTACTCATTACACAGGAGAAAAGGGCTACGTTAGTGATACAGAAGATTCTATTATTATACCTGAAGCCATAATCGCCAAAGAAGATCTGTGACATTTCATATGTGAAATCTCGCAATCGAATGAGTCACTGAAATTTGATTTATTCATATTTCAATATTACTGCCATTTAATGTTGTTGCCTATAACTTGCTATTGTGATTCTCAGTGCCATGCGAGCTAAGATTATCTGCATCTAACATTTACGTTACTAACCCAGCTGTTTTTATAAAATGTGCCTTATTATGAAGTAAGTTGTTTCTAATTAAATGTTCTATTTTATTTTGTTTGTCTTTTTTCTGAAATTTTTTTCTTTTCGAAATCAGACAAAAACGCCCGCTAAGTTCTCACTGACTTGCTTAGGCCTGGGTAACACAGTTGATTTTCAGGCGTTCACACAGCGATATCGATTCGGTTTGCCGTATTGATAAGATAAGATAAAACGGCTTAAATTTTACATTCTTTTCAGGTCACGGACGCTATCAATGCATCGAACTATATGAAAAACATGGTAGAAGTTTCAGATCCAAAATAATAGACATTTTCGGCACATTTTAAGCGTTTTTTGAGAGATTACTACCTACCTTTAGCCGACGATTTCTTCCTCATTATTGACCCAAACACTTCATAAATTCATATTTGTGAGCTCCTTATGTCGAGAAGAATCGGTTGAGCTCAAAATGCCTTGAATCTTACATCATTTTCATCTTACGGACGCGAGGAATGCATCGAACTCATTGAAAAACATGCTAGAAGTTTTAGATCCGAAATAATAAAGATTTTCGGCACATTTTAAACGTTTTTTGAGCGTTCACGATCTTTATCCGACGATGTCTTCTTTATTATTGACCACACACTTTATAAATGCATATTTGTGACGTTCTTGCGCCGAAAGGAATCGATTGAGCTTAAAAAACACGCGTGTTAAATTTTGATTTTTGGCCGAGATTTTTCCAAGATTTTTTGAAAAAAGAAAATTTTCTCAAAATCTCTCAAATTTTACCTTATTTTCAGCTCACGGACGCGAGCAATGCATCGAACTCATTGAAAAACATGGTAGAGGTTTCATATCAGAAAAGGAATCGTTTGAGCTCAAAAAAACCCCAGCTAAATAAAAATACTGACAATCTGGAGGTCTTTTTTTTGAAAAAAAAATTTTTTCAGCCTCTAATTCGAGACAAAACGAAAATAAGTTCCTTTAAGCGTTTTTCCTCGAAAACCATTAAGGTTTTCTCCAAAACGGATCACAAAACTAAAAGTTTTTAATCGAAAACGTAAATGTGGATGGGCGCTCGCCCAACCCCGCCCACCTCTAGCGCCGCCATTGGTTAATTGACTCGCTCAGTCATAAATAAGTAAAAAAACCTCTTCTTTTTTATAGAAAATAAATAAAATAGTTGTTTCCTTGTCTTTTCTAGTCCCACTCGTCGTGATAAACGGCAACGTCGGATTTAAAAAATTCCTATGTTTAGCTTCTGCTCCACGAACACAGTTTTGTCAATTTTGCAATTAACCTATTTGCTGCTATTTGGTCAAAATCATAACAAAAATGTCGTCGTTGAAATCTATTTGGAATTGTTTATTTTCCCCAAGATTGATCCAAATTTATGGCACCGGTGCAGAGGTTTGTTAAAAGC
>NW_026019116.1:7640320-7642627 GCF_020466585.1 Dendroctonus ponderosae | reverse complement strand
CAAGAGAAATGTTGACCGATGAGCAAATTATAGACTCCGTAAGCGCATCTACAGCTTTAAGCGATAATGAGAAAGATGACGATTTAGGTGAAACGTATTCTACTGTAGACACTAATGCTGTTCCAACCATTTCTCAAATGACAAAAAAAGTGTCAGAAACTCGGAACTTTCTACAATCACGCCAAGTTCCTAATCATATCTGGGAGTCCTTTTGTGATCTTGAAAACTACATAAATAACATCTATTTTTGCAGCAGAAATGGACAAACAAAAATTACAGACTATGAAGTAGATTTCAAATTGAATTTTGTTTATCTTTTTGTGTTCTTTTTAGTCACACCTACTAACTTCTACTACTCTATGTAAAAATAACGAAATAAAATACCCCACGTGTTTTTGTATTATTATTCGCTTATAGCGAACTCCGTATATAACGAACCAGTTTTAGTTAATTTTTCAAGTTCGTTATATCCGGACTCAAGTGTAGTAACTAACTAAGAAACCAAACCAGTAATTTAAATTATATGTAATTAAAACAGTAAGTACAAATTTTGTTTTAGCTTTATATGATGTGGAAAGTAGGACTTTGCACAAGTCCATTGTGGGGCTCTGCATTATACAATAAAGGATATTTTCAACTGCAAGAGCTTCCTTTTATCGCAAAATGTGCAACGGGAGTCGGGGTTATATTAGTCATTTCGTTCTGTATAAGAGGGTTAAGTAGAGCAAAGAATCCGGCTTACTTAAAATTCCTAGACGTCCTACAAAGAGCTGAAAATGATATGGTTGCTACCAAGCCGGAATTAATGAAATATGACTTCGAATTTAAGTCTTGGCCTGTTGAATATGATTTAAGTGACACTAAAAGGTTGGAAGTTATAAAAATTAAATGGAAGTTCAAACGTTTTCCGCGTGTGTATTTGCAGTCCAACTCCAAAAGCCAGTCCAAGAGTCGCTGTGCCTCAGGGGGCGTTTCAGAACATTGTCTCTATTCCATTTCGAGTTATTGCATACTTGGCCATACACACCTTTGGGATCAGATTAATCTATCCCGGGGTACTTGGAGTGCTGCAAGCCGTTCTAGGTACTTAAATTAATTTGTTTGCATAACCGATTGCTACATTTTTGAGTTCCGAATTTGTTTACAGAAAAGGGCTTATTGAAAGGTAGAACTCGCCTTATAGAGGTTTATGCAGGGCAAAGATATAAGCTAAAAACAGTAGATGGAAACAGCATAGATACCATGGTTTTAGACAGGCGAAGTTCCTACGCAAATGGAGATACTTTAGTGATTTGTTGCGAAGGAAATGCTGGATTCTATGAAATCGGTACAGTGATAACTCCGATCGAGGCTGGTTACTCAGTCATCGGATGGAATCATCCGGGCTTTGGAGGAAGCACAGTCAGTTTGAACTTTGAGCAAATATTCGCCACTTTTTCAGCCACTTTATTTTACTTAGGGAATGCCATATCCTGCACAGGAGCAAAATGCTATAGATGCTGTAATTCAGTTTGCCATCAACATATTGGGATTCAAAGTAGAGAACATCATGCTTTTCGGTTGGAGTATCGGAGGCTATGCGGTTTCTTGGGCAGCAATGACTTATCCAGACATCAAATCAGTGGTGAGCAATAATACCCGCTTTCTTTAGCTTTTCTAAAAATGTCTATATGTTCTACATGTCCCAAAAACATCCAGTAGACATATGAAAAGCTATAAACTTTCGAGGCAATTGCTTGAAACTAAACTACTAACGTATTTGTTGTGCCGAGACTGGTTTTTGGGCTTATGGCGTTATTTGTTGTTTGCTAATTGTTTAAATAATCATAGAAAGTGCAAACACGGGGTTTTGCGCACAACTTTTGAACCGTTGATGCAATCAAATTTAAATTTAACACTTTTTCAAGTATTGAAAACACCTACAATATGAGACAAAAACTATCAGAAAATCAGTTCATTTGTTTACTCAAAAACGCAAAAACTGTCGATTTTAGCGTTTTTTTAGTTTTATAAAATCTGTTTAGTTTTGCTGCTAAGAAATCGCACTCTATCTTTTTGTGGACGCCTTTGCACACTTTATAAGCTTAAAATATTCATATCTGTTTGTTCATTCCTAGTATGTAAAATAGGCTCTTGTCAGATAAGGGTATTTTACTCGTAAAGAGCTAAACTACAACGTACAATCAGGGGCGGATCCAGCTTTAAATTCAGGGGGGGATTATGTAGAAAAAATACAGTCTTCTGTTGTCTATGAAATTAGAAAAATTATCGTCGTTTTGTGCAAGGGTGGCGTAAGATTATTGCAAA
>NW_026019116.1:7635999-7639321 GCF_020466585.1 Dendroctonus ponderosae | reverse complement strand
GACCCCCCCCTGGATCCGCCCTTGCGTACAATAAGGGAAAAGTTGATTAATGAAGTATAAATTCATTATACATTAAGTTGAAAAACAGGATTTTTTTAAGTTAAGAGTTAAAGGGTAAATTATTTATTACGATTACTTAATTGCTATGATTTTTATGCAAATTTTAAGCTCATAGCAAATTCAAGCAAAAAAAAATGTTAATATATATTTTTAGGGGAATTCTCACCTGTAGACTGAGTAATTTATTAGTTTTAACGAAACTAAGTTATTATTTTAGCATTCTTAATCTACAGGAAACAAAGTCTGCAAAATGAGAGAGATATTGCTTTTTACAATGGCTTATTAAATATAATGCTTGATTAAATAGGAAGAGAGCACTTTAAATTGTAGGTGATCGATGCCACTTTCGACGATATTATGCCTTTAGCATTGAGTCAAATGCCTAGTTGGCTGGAATCGATAGTAAAGCTGGCCATACGAGAGCACGCTAATTTGGATATCTATGAACAATTGTCGAAGTATCCGGGCCCAGTGTTGTTAATTAGGCGAACTGAAGATGAAGTTATTTGTATAAGGTAGAATAGGGCCAATTTTACACCACTTTTTCCCTACAGGTTTTCTGTTGCAGACCTGGCGATTTATCGTCAAATCGATGTAACAATTTGCTGATCAAAATTTTTAAAACCCGATATCCGTGCATGTGCGAACTACCGCAAGTTCAACTACTACATGAATATCTTGCAGTTACAGGAGTATTACAAGGTATTTGTATAAAGCCGATCATTAAGTAAGTCGGCACAAAACGTGCAAAAAAGTCCTTGGTGTTCTAAAGTGGTCCAAACCCCGATAGAGCGCCTTTTATATTTCAAGAAGAATCCACAGGCATTCCTGGCATAAGATGATTATTTTGTAAATACCATAAAAAATTGTTTTCATTTTTAGAAAAAATTTTGGAAAAATACAGTATCGATGATAGCATCTGCACTTCTTTGCTTCAATCATACATATCCGAATTTTCAAAGTCATACCCAATGAAAATAGGCCAAGACTTTAGTCCGACAGAAAAAAACCAAATGATTTTATTCCTGGTAAGTCGCCATACAAGTAATAATTTAGAAGCGCAACAGCCATAAACTATTTGCAGGCAAAAAAGTACATGAAAGATTTCAAAGCGACTCATTGCGTGGCGTTACCTTGGGACATGTTCGCTGTACCATGGGATGTAAATGTGGAACCGGACTTTGTGTATACATGAACGGAATATGGCTACTGATCAATGCATAATCGAAAAGATATGATCCTGAAATAAATAATTTATTGTAGCTGCATTTTAGATAAGTCGGGTGGGTACTTTAATACGGTGAGTTTCTGGTTGTATTTCTATTTATGTAGTACGTAGACGCTTTGATAACACAGTTTAGGACTTTGCGTTTTTAATGTGAGATGAGATGCGAATTCGCCTAACTATTATCCATACTAGTTTCCAGTTTATAATTTGCATTTGATCAAGTTGTAACCTCTGAAAAGGCTAACATCGAAAATTGTTTAGTCAGCCACTAAAATCGTATCAAAAACAACGGGCAAGTGCAATGAAGGGAATTTTCATTGCGTCCTAAACCTATTTGATTCTAAATGAAGCTCTATTAGCAATGGTGTTTTCCTACAAAAGTAATTTTGCGTGCGACCACAACGATCAATCAGAGCTCATTTTTGTCACATTATTAATTGATAACACAACTATATATATATACAAATAAATGCTAATGTTGTTGGAACATGTAAATAAATATTTATGCCTCTATTATGTATTTTATTTCAGTTAACAAATATGTATTTAAGTCCTTCCGGTCGCGTGAAGATACCACTGAAATTCATCTATTTATTCAAATAATGCATTTAATATTGATCAATGTAGATCATAATGATATATAATATGAGGTTAAACACATTAAGAAATGGACAAGGCGGTTTTGTTTCCATGTTGTAACATACAAGACCTAATTATACCTATATATAGTTACAACTTACTCTTCTTCTTTTGCATAAAACTCATAAGAGCATTGACAAATTCTTCAGAGCCAATGCATGTTTCCAATGATTCAAATTCCCTGATGTTTGCCCGAGTTAAAATGCCCTTCAGTTCATGCATAATCAATTTCTTATTGATTTTTACGGCATTAAGTGGCAACGACCCATACTCATAAAGGCCGTCGATAAAACTGTCCAGTTGATTATGTGGTATAACTCTGGATATCAATCCCACATCGCAAGCCTCTTTTGCGGACATTTTCTTGCTTAGAAATAATATCTCTGAAGCTCTGCTTCGTCCTAAAGTTCTAGGGAATGTGTAGCTTGAGGCTCCTTCGGCACATAATCCTAACCGCAGAAATGGGGTCTCAAAGTGAGCAGTATCAGACGCATATATTATATCACACAAAACTGCTGTAGTTGCTGCTATTCCAATGGCAGGTCCGTTTACTACAGCTGCAAAAAAGCAACGCACTTGAACAAAGCTGTATTTGTCGCTTTTTTTAACAATATTATATGGCTTAATGAGCTCGCAGCGGATGCTTTTTTAAATCTCAGCTATTATTAATTTTCCAATTTCGATAATACCTATTGTGTTCTATACATATACAAAATCGACCAATCTTTACTATTTTGGAATCTGATGTTTTGCGACCCTGTATAATTCACAGACATTCCAGCTTGGATGTTTTAATCAAAATATTAGAATATTACCTATAAGCAGTTTCGGATAATCAATAAATGCTTGCACCAGCTTCATATAGTCTTCCAAAGATCCGTTTGCTGCAGTCGGGTTCAAGTCAGTCCCACTTGAATAATATGCCCCAGCGCCAGTTAATATAGTGACGACAATCTTATCGTTTTGAGCATCATCGTTCAGCGTATTGGTCAATGTTTTGTACATTTCCCCATTAAAAGCATTCCGTTTTTCGGGCCTGTTGAACAGAATTTTCCGAACACCATTTCGGAACGACAATAATAAACAATTTGTTCCCATTTCTTCTCAAAGTGTTATTGCGTTCTTTGGCAAACGTTCAGCAAAGTGGAGACACTTATTTATTACTGATAAGTAGTTTTTTGACAACCATTGAACATATATGGATAAGATGAATTGTTTATGTACTCAATATAAACAATTGTTTATGAGCGTTTAATAAGGTTATGTCCACATCATGTAAAAAGAATGACAATTATTGCGTCACTGCCACAGAAGTGTTTGGATCAAAAATGAGGAAGAAATCGTCGGCTAAAGATCGTGAACGCTCAAAAAATGCTTGAAATGTGCCGAAAATGT
>NW_026019116.1:7605595-7635000 GCF_020466585.1 Dendroctonus ponderosae | reverse complement strand
GGAAGAAATCGTCGGCTAAAGATCGTGAACGCTCAAAAAATGCTTGAAATGTGCCGAAAATGTCTATTATTTCAGATCTGAAACTTCTACCATGCTTTTTAATGTAATAATAACACAAGTGAGACAGCACTGAGATAATTTAATACTGCTTGGAGTATTTAAATATATGTATATAATTTTTGGCGGGTACGGCAACAATGCTCGACAGACGATTGAGGACGTACGACCATAGTTATACGTACGGAGTATATTTAAGTTCTTATGTACTTATGTATTCCTTGGGTGTTTGAGAAATTTCACAGACAATTAAATAATCTTCTTTCCTTGTATGTGAGATTATGCTCCTAAACTTATAGGACATTAATATGGGATAAGCTCTTATTACAATCACCAGTGTTGTCAGGTTGTCAGATCACATATATTAGACTAGGAATAGTGCGCTAAGATTTTTAACATTTACCTACATGTATGGGACATTTTATTAAGTGTCTCACCCAAATGATTTTTCATAACACCAATATAATGTGTCAAGGAATTTAGATGCGAGCTTGGAAAGCTTGGCAGATGTCAATTTTGACAGTTTCGATGTCATCTTGATTTTTTTCATGGCAACATTTTCACACCATCGGATAGACTATTGAGAGCTTGTTTCAGAAATAAATTGTACGCCGTTCGGGTTGACGGTTTAGTATTCGAATATTCGAGTATTCGAATATTCGAGTATTCGAGTATTCGAGTATTCACCAGAACACAGAGACGTAATTTTACATTTATTTGCAAGAGAGTAAATATGATTATTTTCATTTGCTTGTGATATGGGTATTTGTTTAAATGCTTGTAGAATATGAATAATTTATTTTATAAAAGTATACAACGTGCACCTTGTGAGTTTGATAATGTTGGTGTATTCGAGTATTCGAATATTCGGATATTCGAATATTCGAGTATTCGAATTATGACTACACATAATTATTCGCTTTTCGAATATTCGAATACTCGAATTATTCGAGTTTGATTCCGAGCCCTAGTTCAGACAATGACGTTGTTGTACCGTGTGAACAGGCCTTTACTGTTTGGTTGCCATTGGAAATTCAAAGAAAGAAGTCAGGCAACGTCGCGATTAATGTTTACTTATTCTTGCCATTCGCCATGACTCAATATTGTCATTTTGTGATTAATAAGATTGTGATTATGATTATCTAAAGACAGATTGATCGGAAGTTATGATAKTTATTCGCTTTTTGTTGTCGTCCCGGCAGCAGCAAATTGGGAAAAGTTGGTCTCTATGAGAAACAGTTGCATACATTGCCGCCTACATATGRAGTTTATGGTTTTCCACAAACTGTGGAATGATAACAAATAGTGATTGTTGCTGTTTGCTGATGCGTCATATTGTGATTAGATTCATTTATCTATTMTTACTGAATTAACATGAACGTATCGCGGATCGTCTTATTTATCCCCTCGTTTGTGAAAATTTTATCAGTATTTAGACCCGAATTTTCAGTTGTTTAAACAGTCTTCAGTTGATAAGTCGCGTTTTACTCTCGTCAGTTGTTTTGTTGCAACATAATTAATATACATCAGCATTAGTCACAGCTCCCATACATACGGAAGTTATAAAAGCTTGCACTTGGCTATGGATAGACCAGTACCAGCACCCAGAGAGGGTAAGAGACCCGTACCAACTCCCCGCAGTCGAATTAAGGCTAATCCTGAGCCGGAGATCAAATCTGATTCTGAAAAATCAGATGCCATTGCGGAGGAAGCAGTTGTAGGCAACAGTAGAGTTCAAACAGCTGCAGAAAACCTTTGTCTACCCAACTCGGATAAAATGGATACGGAAAGAAGTGACCAGTTCAACACATTTTCTAAGAGAGTTTCCAGTGCTTCTAAGCAAATCGCAGGTGAGCACCCAAATTTATTCATGTTCTTCTTTGTAATCAAATGGATTATCTAACACTGTTATAATAGTGGCACACGCACTTGCAGATGATTTAAATCTGAGCTTGCTCTATGGATATACAGGGTGGTCCTCAACCAATGTGGAAACATTTACATCTTGTGCTTATTACATAGATTTCTTAAAAGAAAACGAAAAAAAGAGGCCCACTGCCGATGGGGCGCTTCGAAACGTAAATATTGTTAGCTGCAAAATCGCTAATACATTGGTAATACTTTCCTGACATCCCATATTTTCACCTTTGTTTGTCAGTCGATAGCATAAAACAACATGGACACACTTTACACAATATGTATGTTTCTAGTTGTTGAAAGCCTTGCAAAAGCTGAGTCGGGCTGAGTAGAACTAAACGAAACAAAACCACAATGACATCTAGTCAAAATAAGTGTCAAAAAAGTGTAGTTTTAATTTAGCCGCCAGTGGGCGTTTGGACCTTTGAACTCCCGAATTGTCATAAATTGGCATTTTTAACTACTATGTGTTGCTTTAAGCTTTGCATGCATTTTTTGGCATACAAAAAATCAGCAACAACTCTACACATAAAAACTGATGATGGTGGAAAAATACACCGAAACGTATTTTGATTGATAAATAGAAACAATAAATGACTGAAACCCAAGAATAAATTTGATTTGGAATTGAAACATAGTCAGGAAAGTATATACAATAAACTTTTAACTAAAACGTAGCTTTAAAACTGGATAAATTCTTATGCTTCGTGCAATTTGGTTTCTGTTTGAAGCGTTATCTCGCACCATCTGTGTTCGGTTAGTCCATGTAGTGGTAAAAATTAAGCATCTCAGGTAACTTTTCTACAGGGTGACAAAAAAATGCAAAATTGCGGAATGTTCTACATTCTCCCAAATGGACAAAAATACAGTTTTTAGGATCTAAAGACTAAAAGTTTAAAGATAAACCAAATAGCTTGAAACAGTTTTATATTTTTCGGCCATGTCTTCTATCTACAGGGCGGTTTAAAAAAATACACTTTTCAGTCTTGCAGCGTTAACTTTTCTGTTCTTGGTCCGATTTTCACTTCGTGTTGCATCTTAAATTTCATGGAGAATTTAAGACGAAATATTGATATACAGGGTTTCCTAAAAAATACCTAAATCAGATTTGACCCCAAAATCTGTGATTCTGGAAGATTTTCAACTAACTTACTTTAAAATATTGCGTTCATTCATGCAAGCAGCTCTATGGAATGTTTTTCTCAATTTGACTGCGAAGTTTTAGCTTCAATATGGGCCTTAGATGTTGAAAATCAGTTCAAGAGAACAAAAATGATCACTGCAAGACCAGCAAGTTGATTTTTTGAGACGAGAAACGAGATGGTAGACAAATTCAAAAATGTTTTTTGCGATACGAGATTTATCTTAATGCTTATGCTGTTGAAATAGAAAAGAAAAACGTTTTGATGTCCAACTAAGAGCAAGTGAAACGTTCAGCAAGTTTGCATTGTTTAATTTGACACCCTGTAGAAACTTTATCTGAAGCAATCATTGTATGCGAAACACGCACTAACCAAAAATGAATTGCACTAAATAACATTCTCAGCAATCAGAATTTATCCAGTTCCAAAATTTGTCGAAATTTGTCCTACTTACTTTCGAACTGAAAAAGCAAAACCGATTACGATAAATTGTCGGTCGCAAAGTCTGCAGTTAATGGATTTTTCAGTTAAAATGATCAACTACTGTGGTCATAAATTTCACGCCGAATTGCAGTTTATTAAACTGTTCGAGTCCCTTTATATAATCAAACTAGAAACTCGTTACTTTAGCAATGAATTGAAACGCAAAGTCATTGCGGACTGAATTTTCATGTCGTATTGAATGGGCACAGTATGATGATCAACAAATGACTAATAATCATTAGTAAATTAATCGGCCTAGTGTAAATCTTCGCATTGATAGCTCGAAGATTGAAATGAGTTCCCAACGAAACAAACCGCATGAGGCATGAGTGTTGGATTAGTCAGGAAAAACATTTAAAAGTTTCAATTAAAGATCTCTGACCTATAACTGGTATTAAATGACTCCTTGGTTGGCATCCGGCAAATTAAACACTTATTGCATAAAATGATTGGTGTGAATGTTGGCTTTGTTTTTATTAAGTGCACGCCGTGTACGATTTCGGGGTCATTGATGGGGGCAAACTCGATAAAACCTAACTGAGCTAGCCAGGATCAGTTTCAAACAGACACAGTATCCATCTCATCTTTAAATCATAAATGTACATATTCTAAGACAGCTACTGTAATCCTGCAATAAGTAGCTGGAATAAGAAACACGAAGTTTGAAAATACTACACAATATTTATTCGAATCAACTTAAAAAGTCTGCTCAGCTAATGCGCGTCTTGTCTAATGGACTACTTGCATGCGTCGCTAATATTTTGCAATTGTGTTTATTTGACTAGTTCCTCATTTTTATCTTACCAGGTGAGCCAAAATGAAAAATTTTCTGAAATTGTTTCAACTGAAAGATGCGAAAATGTTATAATTAGTGACAACCTAGTTGGAAGTCGCAAGAAACCAGGTTTGCCTTCTTCTGTATGATATTATTCTTCCTTATGATTAAATAAGTTACCTATGTAAAGCAAAAATTTTTAAATTAAATTGTTATACTTGTAGTTCAGTATTGAGTGTATACATTTTGTAGTTTTTTGTACATGTTTAGAATAGAATTTCAAAGCTGAATTCGCAAGACTCTAAGATGTTTTTTAGATCATTATTACAATTCAGCAATATAAAACAACCTGAAAATGTGGCGATCAAAAAGGGCATAATTTAACTCAAATAAATTAATAAACACTTGAATATGTGCCATTCTGCCGGTTGTTCCCGTATATTCCTTTTCTCATTTTCGATTTTATATATTCCTTTTCTCAGGATCTCACCTAGAAAGCGCCCCACATCAAGCAATTGTTTGAAAAATGCTTGTCTATCCACAAAATTATTCTATTTTCCTATTTGCTTTTTGATTTCATCTCTAACCCTGTTGTGTGCCACGATTAAGAGTGTGTTGAGTTTGATAGAAACAAGTACGAACCTCAGGCTTGGAAAACGACTTCGAACAAAGTAGATGTCAGTTCTTTGCATCTTTTCTGCAATTTTTTTGATTCTCAGCTTCTCATAGTAATAAATGATTGAAGGCTGGTTAAATTTGCAGGGGATTTGGGACAAATGGTGCACGACCGCAAAAAAGCCGTCATTGAAGGTACCAGACAAAGCATGAGGCGGCTCACGCGCCGCTTTAGTTCCACGTCTCAGGACCAAAAAAAAGACAGTCAAGAAGCTGAGAATAATCAGGATTATGGAGGAACAATTGAGATGTTCAATAATATCAGGTAAATAGTCTTGTCGAGGTGAATAGGGAGAGGGTACAGGTAGAGACTGGGATGAGTTGAGGTGGTTTTTTACATGCGACGACCTGTTATAAGTTGCCAAGAATATGCGTAATCCGTTATTGATTACCATTGTGAGATATCGCACAACTATAAAATCGGGATAAAATTTACAATCTATTTTTATATCGGGCTGATAACTAGAACACCTGGTTTTCTTGGATAAAATGCTTGTTAAAACCAAATAAGCTTTGCAAAACAAGATTTCAGTACTTTTACAATACGTTTACATTTTTAGTTAACATCGAAGTGTTATTTTGAAAATGGTTCGTCATCGAGTCGTCTAACGAAAACTTACACTATAAATATCACGAAATTCAGTTCTTGGTATGACCAGTAAGCATTTTATAAGCATAATTTGCAAATCGTAAATTCTGAAGCGATGTTCATTTTGTACTTTTATTAGATTTAAATTGTATATACTTTCCTGACAGTGTTTCAATTCAAACAAATCAAATTCATTCCTGGGTTTCAGCCATTTATTGTCTATCAATCAAAATACGTTTCGGCGTATTTTTCCACCATCATCAGTTTTTATGTGTAGCGTTGTTGCTGCTTTAAGCCTTGGCATGCATTTTCTTGCTCGGCAAAAAATTTACGGAAACGTATTTTGATTGATAGACAATAAATGACTGAAACCCAGGAATGAATTTGATTTGGAATTAGATATAAAGGAATTAGGTGAGATAAATATTTGACTAGAGAACTAAGACATGGAGCGACTTCCGTTCGAAACTTGTTAATTGCTTTTATTAGAGCAGGAAGCATTTCTTGATGGAAGTCAGGGCACAATTACAGAAAGCGGATGTATCAAGGCTTTCGCGGTCAGTCGATGAAACTGGCGAGTTTTCGATCTTTTAGGGCGTTGTGGATTAGAATTTCTTCCTGAAGTTTCGCTAGCACGAGAGGATCTTATTTTATGAGGTGGTTTGCTCGAAAGCGTGCTCTGTACAGGGTGAGCTCTCAAGCAAGCTACCTCTGAAGATGCACGCCGCTTGTGCTTGCGAAACGCCAAAAAGTAGTGCTAATCCACAACAGCCTAAACAGCTCGAGAAACTCAGCAGTTTCAGATGCCGGATGATTTTTTAGCAGGGGTCCAAATTTTAACTATCACCGTTTTTTCAGATAATTTGGTATGTTAAATTATAAAATTAATTCAAACGGGCAGTTTCTACAGCTCTTTGAAAAGGTGGATTAGGGTTTGAATGAAAAGGGTTTTTCTTGGATAACCACCTTGGAAACTATAATTTCCTCTAATAATTTGTTTTTAACGCACATATTTACAATTCCAGATTTGACTCGCCTCTAAGAAGTGCTAACAGCATTTACAGTAACGTCGACAATGAAGTCGAAGCTGGATCTTCGAACGAGTCGTTAAATTTACCGCCTCCCATTCATCCTCCGCCACCTTTACCCGATGAAAGTTTGTATGATGCACCTTCCAATTGTTCACCGATTGCTTCCAGTAGTAATTCGAGCAAGTCAGGTACGTATCCGATGTTTTCATAGTTTTTCAGTCTAGTATTTTGGATTTGTATTTAGGGATCGCGCCGCCAACGAAAGGGGAAGAATACGAAAGAGTTTTTCCTGCCTATCGTTACAACAGCGAATCAGATATTTGCATTGACAACACCGAAATGAAACTTGCCGAAAATGTAGATCTTACACGATCAGCATCTTGGGCCTTTTACGACAGCGTGGCAAACTCTATGATACAAGTATGTAAACTGCCACGTCTGCAAAGCATCATATTGTACGGTTTTACTTTAGGAGGCGATTTACGGAAACATTTCAAGCTCAAATGAACCGTCGCAATTAGATATAATTGTGGAATCCAACAATTCAACAAGAATCGAAACATTATTGGTTCCTGATAAAATTAACAATGCAAAACCCTCAGATTATCAAAGGACTCTGTCGAATGTCTCTGCCGAGAGTCACTCGAACTCAATGTATGAAAATCATGTAGTGCCCAGAAGACAGACTCAGGAGAAAGAGGACAAAATTAGGGCATCAAACAGCGTCCTTATGCAGTTCGATCCTTTGAATCATGGTATGTACGTATAGTCGCGAAGTTTGAAATAGTTATTTAGTTGCCGAGGTCGAACCTGCTGCGAATGTTTTTTATTTGCCGGTAATTTATAGTATAAACGCACAATACTTTGTATGTTGAATTTTATTCGCTGAAGAACGTTTCAGTATTTTTTAGACTATAGTGAAAAACACTCGCAGAAATATGTGTAACTAACAAATACTGAGCAAAAGTGGTATGGTGTAAAAATGTAGTAAAAAATGCCAGTTTTAATTGAAAACTGCCGCTCACTAGACACTAAAGATGCATTTTTTGGTCCATAGAATCGAGTGGCACACAATTTTCCGAAATGAACCTGCTGCAAGAATTGCTCCAAGAGGACTTGTACGGTGACATTTCAGAATCCTACACAGTTGACGAAGGGGACTGGAGTGTAAGCAATGAGTCCGATAGCGGCGAATTTTTAAACCCACCCACACCCCCTATGAGGTTCGACTCCTTACCCGAAGAGGAATCAAAGGAAACGGAAAAATCTGTGTCAGACTCGTTGGAAACGGAGAAGACGTCGAGCAAATACCAACATGAGACTAAGTCGAGAAGTAACTGGTATACGGATACGCACTTAGCTCCCTCCAGGTGAGCAATCTTAGGCCACAAACATGTAGGCACGTTTTATTTTGTATTTTTCGTATTCACTGTTTAGTGAAAATAGTTGTGTTTCGTATCGTTTATTTTCCGAAATCTGGTAATGCATTAAAACATTAGTGAAACCCAAAAACGTACTAGCAAAGTTGCTACTCTGTACGAACCGAACAGAGTAGTTTGCATTCATAATTTTCGAGTTGAATTAGTAAAAAAGTACTTTAAATGACTTGTCGACAAAGAGATCAGCGTTACGGCGTATTTGTAGTTTGTTTAAGTATTTATGTCGCCATAAAACCAAAAAACTATTGAAAATGAATGTAAACTTATTGTTTAGGCCTCCCACTATAGAGCGCAAGAAAAGTTGGCTAAATCAAGTAAAAAAGCATGTGCTGGTGAAGGCCCCTGATGTTTTTAAGAGCAAAACATCTGACAATCTTGTGGAGCGTCCAGTATTAGGGGGCAAACATTTTGTCAATAAAAGAGGGATGTTGTATAAGGTATGTGAAACGTTTAGAAAATACTATTAATTCTAACCATAGCAATAATCTATTTGTAGGTTCAGGGTGGTCCAGTCGAAGAGATTTTCGGTGAATACAGTGGCAGGTGGTGCGTATTGGAGAACGCAGATTTGTTTTGCTATGCGGACAATACTTGTTTACATCTTAAGGAGCATTTTCCGGCCGCCAATATCCTCAGTATCCAACTTCTTCAAGATGCAAAATATAAATATAGGTTTGTGTTGAAGCTACGTTCTGACGTAGAAAATCACGTACAAGTTTTCCGTTTGTAGATATGATAATGATGACTTGCATTGTTTCGAACTCAATATCACAGGCAAAAGTAGAGGCGGGCACGTATACGGATCTCGCAGTATAAGCGAGAGAAGGATTTGGTTGCAATGTTTGGCTGAAATGCTAACGCAGAGATTTAAATCTCGACTTACGACGAACTATAAACGAATGGGGTGGGCTTATGTTCGACAAGGTAAGTCCAGTTTCACTACCAAATGCAAGCTCAACAATTCGGTACATTTTGTTTCTAGGTGTTAGTGGCAAATGGGCTGGCGCTTGGATTATGTTATCTGAGCGTGAACTGCATTTTGCTGTTGATCGGCACTCGGTAAAGACAGTCGATTTAAGAAAGGCCAGATGTATTGTTCTCCATAGTGAGTTTTCAGCGATCGAATTAAATCTCTTAAGCTTTCAACAACATTTTAGGCTACCAGGATTCCGACAATAATCCCAAAACGAGTGACAAGGGACCGAATATGTTAGTGGATTGTCCAGATGTGACCTTACACTTGAGAATGTGGACGGCCCGAGAGACCAAGGTATGTGGTAATGTAAACTATTCCCATATAATTCATCCTTTGTTGCCTAACGAATTTAATTGAATTGGAGCACTGTAGTAAAGTTCTTATTATGACGAGTATTATTATGGTTAGTCACGTCGCGGACAGATCCATCTCAAAATCCAATTCCACTTTCAAAGAAAATGCCTAAGCATCATTCTAAGTCTTTAATTCTTGATCAGCAAATACGATTTAGTTTTATTTTATTCTAGGTGTGGTGTCATATCGTTAAGCTGGAAGCGCATAATAATGGAGCCAATATAGATCAACAGCAACTGACCAAAAACGACATTCCAGTTATTGTGGAAAAGTGTATTAATTTTATTTTCGCATACGGTAAGGTTTAACGCCTCTTAACGGGTCGAATTCGATTGAACAGTTTCTCGTTCGATTGCAGGCAGTATCTCAGAGGGAATTTACCGGAAAGCGGGCACCAGTTCTGCGATTTCGGAGCTGTTGGCTAAATTCCGGAAGGATGCATTTGCCGTGCAGCTCACTAAAAGCGACCATTCGGAGTACGAAGTGGCTACTGCTCTGAAACGTTTCTTCAGAGAGTTGCCCGAACCTCTTTTCGGCTGTGATCACCGGCAATATTTATATGAAGTGGCTAGTAAGTATAAAAAATACACATGATAACAGTACTTTTTAAAATACTTTTGCTGCTTATAGTTGTCATTCAGGATTGACTGAGGTACGAGATACAGCAGCATTTTTTATTTATGTTATTGAAACCTCCTGATTTATTGTATCTTTTCTCTGCTTAGAACATAATGTGAAAGACGAAAAGATCCGCATGTTCAAAGCAGCACTTGATCAACTTCCACCCGTTTCGTACAAAACCGCAAAGAAGCTATTAGGACATTTGCACTTCATAAGCAACCAAAGTGCAAAAAATCTGATGACAGTGGAGAATCTGGCTTCGATTTGGGGCCCGACACTGATGCATTACGAAGTAAGTATGTTATCTAGTTTATGTTAATAATAGGCAAATAGGGGCCAAAAGAGCCCAATGGTTCATAGTCTTTTGGTAATAAGTAACACGTTTTTCTTGTTTTTACAATTTTTGTCAAAATATCTTTTCATTTCACAGGACAAAGATCGGCCGGCCGCTACCAGCGGAGCACATCATGTTCAGGATGCAGAGGTCGTATGCCAATTAATACGGCATTATCGGTCTGTGTTTCCTGAAGATCCCAGTGAATTGGAGAAGGAGCAATTGATGTTAAAGGTACTCCCTATTCGATTTTAATCGATACTATGCAGAGACGCTTGACAATAGCTATATTATTGTTTAATTGGCGTTCAAACTCTCGGAAAATAATAATCTGGCATTCCAAATCTACGTCTGTTCATTTTTCATTTTTTTCTGTTGTTAACTAACTAATTCGAATTCCATTCCCAAACCATCAATTTCTAGATTCATCGCCACAGTTTGTAATTGAACCGAAATGTAAAGCATATTTTCATCAATACGAAAACTCAAAATGTATCCAAATCACAATTAATAATCGATTTTAATTATACATTTCTCAAAGTATTCTTAATCATTTGGAGATAATATTATGTACTGATTTCAGGTATTGCAAAAGTGCCTTCAAAGCCCTCAAGGAGTCGTGAACCCAAAGACGTCAGGAGATCTTCGAGTTTGGATCTATCTGTTTAATAAAGAAGGGAAGGCTCACAACATTGCCGTAAGTAACATCGACCTTAATTGATTATTTGAATTATTTTCAACGTTTTGCCACAGATTGGCCCAAATCGAACCGCCTATGAAGTGTGCGTGGAATTGGGGGAAAAAATCAATACTCCCGTTCACGAGATCATTTTGGAAGAAGTTATTCTGAGCGAGCGTCTGTTCAGACCTATCCATCACACTGAAAAGGTAATCTATTTTTAATCTTGCTTTTTGATGGACTTGGATAAATAAAATTGGTTTTTTTACCACGCGAAAGCCAATTGGTTTATCTAAGATATCTATACCGCTTGATTCCAACTAAAGTTTCAAAAAAGCATTGCTTATTGATAATACAAGACCGTTTAATTTGGGGTGTAATTGACTGAAAAAAACCTCAATAATATCACAAATTTCCTTATGCGACACTAACAGATGTAATTCACAGCAAAACGACACGAAGTTTATATTTATTTTGTGCGATTTCATTTCATATCTGAATTTAAACTAACTTTGTAGAAATAAACTTGAAAAAATGAAAAAATCCTATCCAGAATGCAGAAGGTACCATGTCGTTCTTCGTGCAATAAATATTACATGCAACAATATCATAAAAACAAGCCTATATGAGACTAAAAACGGTCTAAATATGGCAACCAGGGGCAAAGTAAAGTCAAACTTACCGAAAGCTGCATCGTGCCACCTGGAAAAAAGGAAGAAAATATCTTTAATTCTGCAGGAACTCTGTCCCAAACCATTAAGAATAAATGTAAAAATGTAAAGAATGCATGAAACTGCAGTTGCTTTTCGGAAAATGAAACTTTTTGCAAGCTGGCATACCCCATTTCTGCATATTCCATTTTCTGCCCATTTAAGTCCACACGGCACTTAAACACACAATGGTGTGATGAATGCACTTAAATCCACTCCGAGGTGAAAACTTAATCCTGCAGCATGCAGACGCAAAACATGCTTTAGTATATCAGAAACTGAGCCAAAGATTCAGGATGATCTATCGCATGTGCCTAAATGGCACCAAATTGGTACATTTATCCCGTTTATGAACAAAGGGCCGACGACCGATTTCGTCCGTTTCCCATAATAGACTGAACTAAATATTAAGGGTTTATCACATTAAAAACGCACCGAACTACAAAACTTACATAATGATTTAATCGTCCGCATGCTCGCCCTTCGGCTGACTCATTGCTATGCTGTTCGGTTTCAGTTTTTTTCTTATTCGCGATTTTGTAGCAAATTTCACTTCGCGATCGAACCGGTTTGGATATTTAACGTAAACAAAGTTGCTTTCTTATAAGTGTGCTTATATCTAGTTTTTTCCAAATTTCATATCACAAAACAAATTTTCGTGAACTGCTAAATCATGTTAAACTTCCTTAAGTATTGTGGTTTTCAAAATATTGATAAATTTTATTTTGTTTATGAACATTTTAAGAGTGTATATCGGAAACTAAATGCTTTTGGAATATGGTCCATTGGGAAAGCACATCAATGTACTTTCTACACAGATGGAAAGCCAGCAATTTACTCAAGTTATTTAGATAATATTTTGACACCATTATGTGCGTGTAAATGCGCAAATTGGCCTTCATTATCTGATTGCAAGCGTCTAGGGACTTTTGTAATATTTTTATTAAATTGGCAATTATTTAGGTGCTTGATGTAGTTCTGAAATGGGGTTACTGGGACGCTGCAGACCGAAAGGACAATTATTTAACGTGCGTGAACTTATCAAAATACTGGGAGTACATCATAGAAAAACCGTTGCCAATTTCCGGAGAATTGAGGTTTGCTGACAGCAAATCGAAACTTTTCAAGACGTTAATGTTCCAGTTCACCCAAGGAACTTTGTCTGCCTTCAAAGATAAAACTGTAAGTACCGTTTTCATTCACGACGTTATCGTTTAGTTCAGTTTTCCATTACGAAATGCAATCATTTTTATTACTTTCTTGTGATTTAGAATTTCAATCTCTTTTTCGTAATTTGAAAGCATTTTCAGTTAATAACTGTCGAATTAATTAAGCATATTCATTAATAGTATAATAATATGGTTAAAATTCGATTTTAATCAAATTATCGGAAACGAAATCGGCTCATTGGGCCAACTATTTTCGATTATTAGAAAAAAAGCCATAAAATAAACGAAATAATTTTGTGTGCTTGTGTTAATGTTTCTGTACATGTGTTATATTGCTTAGTTTGATAAACCATCATAATACATTTAAATGCAATTGCAGAGTGAGATCAACATTCATTCATGGCAAGTCGAAAAGCTGATTTGCTATTTAGGCCATGAGTGCAAAAGAAGTCCGCAATCCAGATGGACGATGACTTTTCTGGAAAACGACTGCCCCCCTAATCGAACTAAAGGCAGTCCGTTTTTCGGAAACGTTCTGGTCTGGAACGATGCTGCGATGAGAGCGAACTGGATCAGCGCCATACTCAAAGCAAAGCATCCTAATAATCTTACTCCGCCTCCAAAATTAGTATCCATTTAGAGCAAGCTGTAAAGGTTTACTAATTATGGGGACTGCAGTTGTGGTTGTTAATTGTTGCATTTTAAAAATGTGTTGTCTTTCTCGTTCTCGCCAAATGGAGTCTCGAGATTTGCGAGATATTGCTCACTTAATATGAGGAAATTGATTCTATGAATCAATCCAGAATACGCTTGCATAAAATGGCAGGGGTTCATACATTGAAAACAAATTCTAGGGCTTCTATCAATTTTGTATTGTAACTTCAACATCTTAACGTATTCTTGCCACTATTATTATGCCAGCTGATTAAAAAACTGAAAATATGTATTTTTAAACTTTGCTTTTACAATTGTTATGTATATTATGGAAACTTGTAGTTTTAATATTGTTCTAATAGTAAGTTTTACAAAAGCTGCACAAACTGCAGGTTGGCAACTTAAAACACTATGCAGGTATGTTGTAAATATAGAAAATGTGCTCATTTTTATTACGATAGTTTTACCATTTGTATTAAATATTGCAACACACAGAAACCATGCGGCTTCAGGCTTTTTTTTGAGCAGGAATGTGATAGCTGCCCATTACATATATACATTTTTTGACAGAGTTTTACCAGTTTTTTTGCAATATTGTTGTATATTTGTATATTGCTTAGTTGAGAGAAGGACATGTATTTATAATTGATAGTGTTATTAGATATAAACCACCAGTTTTTACTAAGTATTTTATTTTAGTTTCATCACACTATATAAAAAATACGATTAAAACGCTAATACTGGTCTGGTGCTTATACTTCTAACATTTACAGATACTCCTGTTCACTACAGCGATGGACCTAATTCGTCTCCGAGTTCTGATAAACTACTATATACTTGTGTAATATTTAAATTGACTTTCAGGCAAAGGGGGCAACAAAATTGAATTCCCAATCGTCCTTATACGATTTCCTAAGGTAAACTTTTGTTTAAACAGGTTAAATATTAATTACTTCGAGCATGGGTGTGTGTAATGTCTATATTTTCAGTAAATACTTTTTCATTTTAGTTAATAACGCTTTTGACAACACTAGCCCAATCTTAAAAACATATCTGTAGATAACTGACGAGTTCTTATATGTTAATTGCATGTGATTCATACAAGTTACACACATTTTGCTAGACAATAACTTAATTTTACAATCTTATATATATCTTAATTGATTAATTGCTAACCATTATTGACATGATATAACAATCTTTATTTTGGCTAAAATGACTATATATTATTATCTAAGTAGATTTTCATTGTGTGATATCAAGTGTAGTGTGAGCTTTTTGACGATTAATGGGTCAAAAATGGAGGATGGAAGAATTATTTCTAATCTATAAATCCTTTAGTTTGAACTGAGTTTGGTTTTTCGAAACGCAACTGAAGTTTTATGGATTCTTTATATTTTTCTGTTTTTGTTTAGCTGATTTTCAATAACATGGCTTTGGGCAGATATAAAAAAATTAACTCTATTAAACACATTTTCTTTTTTTTTCAGCATTGTCCAGAAACTTTCGCAGTGAAACCCAACAAAACAGTTTTCAAAACGAGTCCTTCCCAACCATATAGAACGTATATACAGGGCGTCCAAAATGAGGATGCATTGCATGTGGATCTCCGAAACCGTAAAAGATAGGAAGTCAGTTAAATTAGGAAAAAGTTGGGCAATCAGGAGGTCATATACATGGCGTTTTCATAAAATAAACCGTCCACACTGCCATGTTGAATAGCCGCTCATTACAGCTTTGGTCACACTTACAAACAGTTAAGTCTAGTTTAAATCAATTTTGGTCATCTTTCCTGCACCTGAGCCGTTTCGGTCAAAGGCACTTTACTATATACATACTTTCTACTGGTGATCCAATGCACGCACAAGTACATCGCCTCTAAAACGATGGCTAAGATGTTTAAGACCAAAGAAGTGGCAATGACGCCTTTGAGGAAACAGTCCACCTCTTCGCAGGTAAAGTCCTCGTAGTGGTAACTTTGGTTGAAAACTATGCTGGTTGTGTTGACGAGTGAACACACGCAAGTCGTGTTAAGCTTATCGTGTGGACTGCAGGAAGCGCTCTGAAGGTACACCAGATGGGTGATGCAGCACGTCAAGACTACGGCTGATGCTACAATTGATATACTGGTAGTGGAGATACTGATAAGCTGAAAATGAAGTTGGCTGAATGAATCAGTAGTTTTATTCGCTATTTTTACCTTTGTGACGTGGTAGTGGCAAGCGAGTGTCCGGCCAGGGTACGGTCTGGGACAGAATCCGAGAAAGAAACAGCCAACCACGCCGGAGCAGAAAACAGGCGCAGCACTCCAATAAGGGAAGTCGATTGCATTTAGTGTAGGACTCCATAAAGCCAACCAGGCCGATATCATACACATAACGATTCCTATAACTATCGTTAGGACCTTCATGGTCTTGACTAGTTTGTAGTGCTTTATCACAAATGGTAGGTATTTTTTGGGTACTGAAAATATCAGCGATAATCAAACTGGTGCGTCTAGTAGCTTATTGTGGATAAGTTCTATATTGTTGAGGCGGATTCATTTTTTTACAAACTTCTTTTTGGGTATTTCGCCTCAAAAGTGTTTGTCTTTAAAAAAGACTTTCCTCACGTCTTTTATTGCAGATTGATAAATAGTGCTCCTATTTCGCAATAAGAACGAATTATTTATCAAAAAGTAATCAAGAACTATCACCTAGAGGGTATCCTGCGACTCTTGCCCGTGACTGGCAAATATTCACTAGTGGTTAAATAATAAAAACGTTTTTTCAGAACATACTTCTTCCATTCCTATTCATAACAATCATACGGCTGTGCCTCAGACTGTTTCTAGTAGGAGTGTGTTTGTCTCCTAAGCTTCGGCAGGCGATGTTTTGCGGCACGGTAGTCATTAGGCTTATTGTTTGTGTGTGACTAAGCGGCTGCTCGTCTAATCTGCATATAAAAAATTGTTATATGTTAAAGGTATGAAATATCAAAAATTTGATCGTATTGGTTGCAAAATTTTCCGGCCTATAAGCCATGAGTCATTTGAATTTTTACTGATATACAGGGTGAGTTTTGCTTCGATGGTTAATACAGGGGTCTTTAAAACCGACTCAAGAGCGATAAAACAATTAGAAGAACTGAGAAAAGTCGTGACAGCCATACAGGAAATGAGATGGACGGAGTCCAAAATGATTCCTTCGCGACTCTTTTGATTAGTCAATATTTTCAGAGAAACCAAATTAATTCGGTTATTAATTTTCATATTAAATTCAGGCAAATATAAAAGGTCCTAGTATAATAATAAGGACGAACATGCAAATGATTAAATAAATAATCATGTATATTCTGTACTTCGGTGTATTTTTTCTGTTGTTCAGTTTGCTTCGGAGAGTGGATAAAATCGGCCGATGATCCTTTGTGTCGTGTGAATCGCGTTTTATCATTATAGAATCATTGCGGCCTTTATGGCAACTGCGGTAGTTTGTAAAAGTGTACTGATCTTAGTGAGGATTAACGAGTCGAAAATGGAGGATAGGGCGCCAGCTCGTAGGAATGATCCTTTATGATGATGATTATCAATAAAATTTGTTGAAAAATAAGTAAAAGTTGTTGCCCTCTACGGTGCACAGTCGATACATTGGCTTTAAGGAGTGGAACTGAATAATTTCTTACCACTTTCAATGGATAGTAGCCAGAATAGAGCAAACGATCAATCTTGATGTGCAACTGAAAACCGCTTAGAAATATATTTAATTTAATTTTTTTACCTGATTTGAACTGATCCATTATTGTTCCCATATAAGCACTTTCCATTAGTTTCTTTGGTTTTTTCACTAGGATAACTGTGGGGTCTGACTTCATCCGCTTTATTGTTGGGGCTCGGATTTGTGCCATTCATTGTTCCGTTCAGACCTAAAACGGATCATTTTCAAACAACATTCACATGCAACAGCTGTAAATTCCTCGAACGGGCACAGTTTACATTACATACAATTAATTATCTCACTAAAGCAAATAATGAAACAATCTATCGTAACAGTGGACGAGCTTGAATAATAAATAAAGCTAAACTGGTTGTTAGCACAACAATCGCAAAAGTTATTTTATGAAATGCGGATTTTTCAGGTCAAAGCCGACGGCTTGAAACGGCTCGCGTACGTGCTTGTTCCGAAATTGATAATGTTCACTTTTATTTAAAATATTAGGTGCATAATAACAAGTAAACTGAATATTCAAGGGGGGTTATTGTATGTCAACCGACGCACGTTTTATTAATTATCTTCAATAGTTATATGCGTTTTTCGGAACAATCTTTACATTGAAAACAATTTTAGTTAATTACGTGCATTGTTTATTATTTTTATTAAAATAATTATGCTTTTGCTAATTTACTTGTTGTCGTCGTCGTCGTCTTGGCACTTTTGCTAATTAGCTAAATGGACTTGGCAAAGGGCAATAACATGTTTTCGGACTATGGAAAACTGGACTGGAAAAGTATGAGTGTGTAAAATATTGTAAATTGCGTTTCTTATTCGGGCGAAGATTAGATTCGGAAGCGATCATCACAAAAACGAGTGGATGATTTTGTTGTGAGAATTGACAATATTGGCTTCAACACGGATATTTTCGAAAAATGGGTGAATTTTCATGATCCTGACATTCTGTTGCAAATCGGGTCATTGTATCGATGCCCAAAAAAGGTTATTGGTTTAAGCTTTAAGCTATCCAAAAATATTGTTTCGGTGTTTAAAAAATGCTTTTTGTTAGCCTCTAGTTATGAATCACCCTCATCATCTAATTTTCCCCGAAACCCAGAATAATAGAATTGGAATTTCCGGTTTGGTGCTAATTATACTCCGAAAGAATGGTACTGTGCACAACATTGTCAATATATGAGACAATAAAATTGGTAATTGTTTTACTGTTGGCTAAGCGCGGAACGACCCAAACCGGTATTAAATATTAGTGAAAACATGAAACTCGGTTTGTGGAAGCAAAATTATTTCAAGAATAGCAATAACATTTTTCTCAATATTTCATAAATGACAAATTTCAAGTAGTCTTCTTCTACTAGTCAAAGTAGTTCTTGTATATGTAGTATAAATAAAACGACGGTCTTGATTTGACTCTAAAAAATAACCGTTTGTTACAGACAGCAGGAAGGAAAAGCTTGAGAAAAAAGAAGCTTAAGGAAAAGCGAACACTAAAACTCTTCGAATACTCATTGCGAAAAATCATTACAAAGCCAGCCACAGTTTGCAAAATTCATACAATCATCGGCCATCGGAACTTTTTCCTTTGGGATGTTTTTATGTAACTAAACCGATAAGGACTAAAACCCGAAAAATTCAACGCTGTACCATTGAAATACCGCAAAATGTATGCAAAACAATCGTTCATAAACGGAAAACTTCATCAAATGAGAATTTGTCCGATGTGGTATTCAGCAAATGTTTCAAACTTATGCCACAAATATACCTACATATATGTTTTATTTGGAAGTATTTATCTCTTCTTTGGGCCGTTTTATCTAAAACACTCTCTATTTATTTTTAGCCGGGGGATTTAAATAACGTGGACTGCATAAACTGAACATAATTTGCCACCGTCTTGGATAATTTAGGAAGGCTAAAATTATTCACAGTGACCAGACTGTTCCAAATCATTTTTTTGGAATTTAAAAAAGTAACAAAACTCCGGATGGTAATTAAGGTCAAAAGTTACTGAACATTTTGTAGACGAAGACGTAAATAAACGATCTAGTTTTTGCTCATTGCTTGCTACTAATTGCTGCCATCTTTTACTTTAGAATAAAAAGGGTTTAAACCTGGAAGCATCTTTTGCCAAAAATTGGCATATTTGCCTTATCCGAAAGGGGATGGTTTAGGCCAAAAAAACACTAGCGGACAAAATTCGTAGTAGAAAAGTTGGATTCCTCGATTTAAAAAATCCCCAAACACTAACTTTCGCAAAGTTGATGGGAAAATGTTGATGACTTTTTCACTTGTTTTTAGATTTGTTTTAAGGGCCATTTATTAATAATATTATTAACATTTCTTCAAAATTTCAGATTTTCCAGCGTTAGCAAAGTTCCCTTTTTTCTTAATGCTCATTTTCTAAAGATTCACATACAAATACTGACAATTTTAAGGTATTTTTCCTAACGTTTTACTGTAAAATACTGACAAAGTGAGTGAGTGTCTTTTATACAAAAAAGTAAAAATATGGGTTTTGCAAGAAAAATCGTCGTCTTTACAGTTTGGTCTTCTTTATCTTTTTCGAATACCCGTTTCACCTTTGAATTTGGGACAAAATCGAAACAAAATTATCGTGTTTTTTTCGACAAAATTTACGTTTTCTCAAAAATCGCCCAGATAAAGTAAAAGCTTATAGTCAATATTTGGAAAACTCGTCATCCTCATCGCTCTAAAATTTCCGTTAATAAAAAAACTCCTCTAAAAACTCCGAAGTTTCCCGTTTTGGACCAAATAGTTTCAAGCAATCGTATGCGCAAAAGCAATATGTTGATGGCTTTTTCTGTTAGATGTTAAAATTCCGTCACCGACCATGAGTTATTGGTTCAGAGAACGGCAACAACGCAAAAGCGCAACTCAACACAGTGTTACCCAGACGTACCGATTAGCGTAAATAAAAGCGCCCCAAAAGTGTTTTTATTGGGCTGGAAGAAGTTAAAGAATCAAAAAAATTCGAAAACCTGAAATCTGTTTTCCTGCATGTGAAAGAATAAATATATTTTAATAGGGGAATGTTAACATTATTTACACTACATCTTTGACCCATCTGTTGTTGCAAACCGAAGAGCTATTTTTAATTTAGAAAATATTGAGCCCGGAGATCGCCTTATAAATTTTAGGCTTCAGGAGGAACATGTTCCGAAAATATTAAATAAAAATTTAAAATCAAATAGTTATGTTATGGGTTAGAGGTTAGAACCAGTCCGTGCGATGTTAGTAGTTGCCAAAGTTCAAATTTGCCAAAACAATTTTCACATAAAATCCGTAATTGCGCAATAATGGCGTAGACTAATTAATGAAAAAATCTTAATTAAATTTACAAAGATTTCTTATTCTATTATAGCCGCTTTTTTTATTAATAATATTAAAAATATGTCAAATATGTCAACACCATCGTTCTGCTTTTTAACGTTACCGATACTCGTACGTACATAAAGGAACACGTTATCCTCTAATAACGTAAACGGTTATTTCTTTACTAATGCGCATGCTCAGAATAACGGATAACGTAAAACATGTTGCAATTAAGGGGCCTAAAAACTATTTAATCACTATTTCCCTAATAAAATAACAAGACTTTTCGAAAAAAATGGACTGGAAGTGGTAATTCACGTGGAACCATTAGAACATATAGTTTTATTTTAGCTGTAAACAGTGCACGAGTTGGTAATTTCGTGTGTAGAAAGCGATAGCCAAGGCCGAATCCTCGGTAGACAATTAGCGGCATTTTTGGAATTCTTAGTAATAACATTCCCATTTAATATTCGTTTAGTATTCATTTACCATTAGAACTGTGACAATATATTACATATTTTCAATTTATTAATTTAACTCAATTTATACTCAAGTTGGTTGAGCAGCGCATATTCTCCCGATTCAAGCACAGAAGACACTAAAAATCTACAAAAGGAACTAAATTTTCTATTCTCCCAAAAATACGTAGTGAAAATACAAAACAGCGAGTTCTAGTTCAATCAGCCTATTGTATACCAACATACATATAAATAATCCATACACTCAGCGCCCAACTATTCGCCTTTCTCTTTTTATATGGACCGTGCCAAACTTTAAGCGATAAATAAAAACCGTATTACTATCTATGAACAAGTTAGAGAAAACCATCTTCTTAGTTTTTCCAAAAAACCGTAAGCATCGTTGGATTAACTTCAAAATATGTAATTTCCTGCCTGCATCGGATCACACTTAGAGAGTACGAGAACCATTTAGAAGAACTTTTCTCAGTTTCTACGCGGTTTTCACGTTTGTTATTAAGCATTATTTTAAACTACTTCAACGACCAATTAACAGCCTATCAGTACCGCTAAGCATTGGAACCAATAATCAGGACTTGTTTAAACTTGAGAATCTCGTTTCGATGTAATCCTGATGAAAAATAARAGAAAAATAATATTTTATGACRAACATAACACTTTTTTGTCGTAGCTACCGAATGCGCATTAAGTTACTTTAGTTTCAATAGGTTTGTTTCCAACAAATTGATTAACGATGATTTGCGTGAGTATTGAAAGACCAATTGTTCACCAATTTTAGCATTTTTTATCGGAGAACCTTTCTTTGTCACAAAGTTTTTATTTTCCGGTTTTAAGGTCGTAGTTGAATTGATTATATTTGTTTGCTATCAACGGCTTAGTTGAGACATTCAGGTCAGTTGCTGAAGAACTATATTTTGGTTTTTGTGTGAGTTTGTATCTTTACGTTTTACGTTAAGTTTTTAAGCAAAAAATTAATGAACACCCAAGTTGTTTATTCACTTTAACTGAAACTTGCACTAACTTTATATCTAAAAGTCCAGAACAATGCTGTTGGTAACAGCGGAAGAATGGATCTAGGATTAAGAATGACGTCAATATTTGGCCGATTGAGTAACAACACGGATTTTTCTGCAAGGAATTCTCAATTTTCTGTAGTGAAAATATGTTTCGATCATAATTTCCAGCAGACCCTCATTTTGCAAGCCCAAGCCGTACGTGTATGGATGATAAATTTCCAGACAGATAGATTGGTGGACGAGTTTCTGTTGAATGGCCTCCCAAATCTCCGGATTTAACACCTATGGACTATTTCGTATGGGGTGAGTTGAAAACCAAAGCTTTTAGCTAACCAAAATTGGATAACATTGAGGAGTTGCAAGAGCGAAAAGTGCAGGTAAATAGGGTGTTTTCAATTTTTTTTTTGTTGATATATAGAAAGTAGTTATGACAAACATTACACTGATATATTTTTTTTGCAAAAAAAGTCCATAATAATTTTAAAGCGCATTTTAATTCAAATCAGATGTTTTCCGCCAAAAACGCCGAATTCGTATCGTCGGTTGCCTATCCCGATTGTGACGTAGCAGGTCATATCAACAAAGTGTCTCGTGTTTATTTTGTTGTTTTCGCAGCTTTGTCTTATTATTTACGTTAATGTGATTATCATTATTTTATTGATTATTATTATCTTGCATAATGGAAAATAGTGACATGTATGGATCACAAAATAAGTGGTGTTTTGTGCCAGGATGCAAGAATACCTCAATAAGTGCTCCAAACATAAAAATATGTACACATGGTAAATTGTTTGTTCTTCTGAAGCCACTTTTTAGTTTAACACAAACTATAAATTATTTAAATCCACAAAATAATTAATGAAATACAACCACACAACTAAACACTATGCACAGAACGTAAACAATCCGCCATTTATATGACCTGAGACGTCACAACCAATAGGATTGCGTTTTAGAGATTCATGAATAATTTGAGTTTTAGCTGAATTTGTTTATTAGATATTTAACAAAATAGCTTATTTAATCTTTCATATATATATTACCATAGATTAAGTTTGTAGGAATTTTTGATACAATGAAAACACCCTATTGCGTCTTTTCTTTAGGCTTTGGGCAGCTAATTAATGGACTAAATTGGAGTTGAATCAGATTTCTTGAATTTTTGTTGAAAATTAAAAAAAAACGGTCAACATTTTCTAAAAAGAGCGCAATTTTGAACACAAATCGACGTGTCCGAGCGTATTGTCCGAAAAAAACATGTTTTTAATTTACTGAAGTTATTCCAAGTTTGAAACTCGCACTGTATTTGATTTCATGGGAAAATTCTTGCCCAAGAATGACAAGGTTTAACAGGCATTTCTTTAGAACAACCTTGATTCACTTGCGGCAATGATGGAAGGAGGACATTTCCTGAAAGCAAACAGGAAGGACGACATAATGAGGCAAAATGAATTTTACCTGCGTAGAATGACTGATGAATTTGTCCAAATTCTCATTGATGTGATATCAGCAAAACAATGACCACCTCACAGTCTTCACACACATTTTCACTGTGTTATCACAACACCTTGCGCGATTTGCGTCAACTTTTTGGTCTAAACCAGCAATTTGACTCACCGAATGCACTTAAAGTGAAAACTAATTTTTCCAGTTAAAAGGAAACAAAATAATGAGCAAATTTGTGGAGAAAACTGTTCGACTAGCACGAGGCAGAGTAACTTACGTACCACAAACAAAAAGCGACTGACTGGCTGAAACGTTCGGTATATCCGTTTTGAATCGAGTGAATGGGTTTCTCGGCTTTTGTTACCTGTATTATTGCACCTCACCGGTCTGCTGAATATCCATGCAGAGTTTACAAGGTGGAGTTGATATTTTGTGTTGGGAAGCGACGCGTTTCTTCTCTCGATCTACGAGTTCCTAACTAACAACGCCCCAAATACACGTTTAAAATTCCATAATCCAATATGGAATGTCGGATTCGTGAAAAAACAGCGCAATTTCAACATACATCACCGACGCAAGGAATGCATCGAACTCATTGAAAAACATGCTAGAAACAAAATAACTCAAAAAAAGAGGAATGTCTAAAACTTCTTGAAACCAATACTTTTTTGAGAAAACTGCCCGGATTTATTTCTCTATTGAGTAATGTAAAAATGCTCATCTTGCTTCCGATAAATGAGCAAAAAAGGGACGAAAAACATGAAAATATGCCCATATCTAGGTACAGAGCAAGCAAAAAAACTTTTATTGAAAACACTTTGGAAGTCAAGGAACAATTTCTACGAAATATCTCGACTTCCCTCTTCCTTAATACCCCCCAAATTACTACTTAACGCACTGAGTGTGTTTCGAGTTTTAGGACAAATGCTTACACCTAGGACAGGACATAATTTAGGACAAACTGTTGAAAATTCTGTCGTTTTACTGCCGCTCGAACACGATGAGTACCGGGAAGTGTTGGTGTTAACATCGGAGGCACTGGCTGCTATTAGTGAATTGTGAAAAAACAATTCTTTCATAGTTAGTTCGCTGCTTTCCAGGTTGGGTACTTGCTTGGTTATGCTGTTTATACTTGAAATCTGAAAAATGTTTTTGATTCCTTTAATATTAAAAAGAACTCAAACTAAATGGAAATTGATATTCTCTTGCAAAAGAACGTTCTCTGATTTTCTACAGGCTTTCACTAGAAAAATATCTAATTGGGCTCTTTGAATCTCACCTTAGAAGTGACTAAGCATAGTTGTTCGTCTTTTTCGTGCAGCATTCTGGTTAGAAGATGTTGCACTTTCTTTTGGGCACCCACTTGTCTCTGGAAATCTTCAACAGTATCCAACAGCTTTTGGGTTGCAAATTTTGCAACGCAAACAGCTTTTCGCTTCTCTTTTCCTGCAAATTAAAAAGCCGTTTAATAACATATTTTGATGAAGATTTTCGATTGGATCATCGATAACGTTCTGTTTTAGTAATAACGTTATTTACTAGAAGACTAATATATGGAAAACTATGAATGTCTGGAAGCAACTTTTACCTAACGTCATTTTTTGGATGTCCCATTGCTTTTTCTGATTACTGATTTCCTCTTCCAGACTTCTTAAAATTTTCCTCTGCTCTTCTTTATCGCCACAGTTTTCTTTGAATGTACGTAGCATACCTTCAAAATCTTCGATTTCTTCGGAAAGTTGATTTCTTTGACATTCCAATTCCTGTTAATCGCCAAAAAAATTTTAATCAACTGCACTGTCGAGCGAAATTTTGTAAAAGCGAAAAAATGACCCCAGAGATTTGAGTTAGATCCTCTAACTAAACTTTTAGCTACTCTGTTTACCCTTAATCGTTCCATTAAATTTTCCTTTTGGTCAATTTCAATGTCAAGTTCTTCATGTTTTTTTAATAGTTTGTCGTTGATCGTGTTGATCTCGATTTCCAGATTTTTCGTTTCACTTTGTGCTTTATTTAATTCGAACATTTTCTCATTCACTTGCGTTTGCAGGTTGATAATTGTTTGCGATTGATCTTCGATTATTTTTTCCTTCAATAACTGTGTGTCCTTTTCTACATTCAAGGCATTTCTGCAAAAAAAAACGTAGAACTAAAGAGTTAAATGAGCTGCTGGCTCAAAGCGGTTGATATACAATGGAGGGTCTGAAAACGTATTAAAAGTACGACTTTTAATACCCTGTATGTCCGAAAATATCAAGTTTCGGACAAGCTTTTCCTGCGCCCATTGCCATTTATGAGAAATGTATGTATATAGGAAATAATCTCATGCTTACTTAATGCTTACTAATGCTTACTTAATTTCCTCTAGTTCCTTGGAAATGCACAAACACGCTTCTTTACTACATGGTTCCGAATAATTTTTCTTCAGTTCCAGTACTTCATGCTCCATTTGTTGGCTCTTCATTTTAAAAGATTCGGATTGTTTCTCGATTAGTTTTATCTGTTCTTCCTGTGTGCAAAATAATATTTACTAAACAGGACTGATTTATGCACAACATGCACCAAGGAAAAAGTGGATTTGTATTAATTAATTAAAGTAATCTTCGTTTTTGAATAATTATTTCCTATTGGACTTTTAGCCTATGTTTGCCAAACGGCTGTGGATATTTAAAGGAATTTTTGCAAGCGATTACTGCCAATGAGGGAGCACATGCTGATGTAAAAACGGTTTTTTTATTCTGTCAGTGGCTTCCGGACGTTTTTTCTCTGATTATACGATATTTTCCCTTCTTACCTGAGATATAAGGGCTACATTTTGTTCTTTGATAATTATTTTCTGTTGCACATTAATATCAGACATCTGCGACAGGGTCACTTTATTCTCCTTTACAATTTCCATTAATTCTTCTATCAATTTTTCCATATCCATCTTTTCTTTTTGGAACTCCTGTTCGGAAATGAGCAAATTTTTGTACGCTGATTTGCACTTTTCTTCCAACACTTTACATCTGAAAAGCAATCGAATAGCGCAAAATGGAACATGCGTTTTCAGTAATTGATACGACAATGCAAACTTTAACATTTGAAAATATYAAATTGCCTGTCGTGAAAAAGCTGAAAAAATGCAAAKCTTTCTAAATAAGAAWATTTAGAAAGCAGCACTAAATTAAAAATAAATATCTTACGACAAGAATAGGCGGCAGTGCAAAATACGTGGAAATAGTTATTAAAAAATACATTGAAAACTGTCGCTTCAAAAAAATTGAAGAAACAAATTAAAAGCCGAGAGGCAGCGATGTTTTTCCAAATATTTTGCAGATCAAAACAACCATTTCAGATCATGTTTATATGAATTTTTATATCGAATTGGTCTCAGGATTCACGCATTTTATTGTTTCGAGAATTTGTCGGTCAAACCAAAAAAGYAAACTTCAAAAGCTCTTACTTTTCCGGATATTCCTTGAAATGCGATAGTTTTTCTTGCAGCTCCTGACATTTGCATTCAAGGTTCCCAAAGCAGGTCTGCTGATTTTTCAACTGCATTGATAAATCGCTTATTTGATTGGTCATCATCAACTGTTCAGCCTCTTTTTTCTCTATCGCAGTTTCATAAGCACCTTTCTGCTGACTGCTCTTGGCGGCCACTCTATTGCATATATCGCTTAAATCGTTTATTTTCTGTAATGAATAAAAATACCAAAATACAAACGAAACCAGATTTAAAAACGTCGGTTTTTAACCGTTTACGAAAATAGAAAATACGCTTGTAAAAAAATCGTTTTTATCACGTCGATGTGATTTCTTAAGGTTTTTCTGAGGCATAACTTTGTTTCTTCAACATTTATTTGGATGAAAAAACCAGATTTATTGCGATATTACTGAAATTTTTAAGACTTTCAGTTTACAAAGACACCTGTAGATGACGAAAATTTCAATTGAGAAGTTGTATGTATTTAGAAAAGTTGCTGAGATCTTTATAAAAGCTAACGGCAGCCGTTAGTTTGGGAGCACAGAATATCCTATTGGTTTGCTACGTTTATGTTAAATTTATACGTTTTATTTAAAAATAAAATCTGCCTTCTTAAACACCCCTTAAATGGCACATAATTTTCCAAATAGAAAATTGCCTTAAGTTTAGACAAACTTGGCTATTATTTAAATACAAAGTACAAAATATGCAGATTTACTTACTTCTTCCAAGGTCTGATTGAACTCCTTTGAGAGCCCGACTTCAGAAGTAATCGTCAGCAGGCTGCCTCGCAGTACATCGATCGATTGGCTGCAGCGCCGATTTTCACTCTCCAAAGCCGAACATTTCGAAGCGGTTTCATCAAAATCCTTTCTTAAGCTTTCCAAGCTGTTTCTCAAAATGCTGTTTTGCTGTTCTTTTTCAGACAAGAGCGAGGCTTTTTCCTTAACAGCCATCTCCAATAGACCATTTGAATCATTCAAAAAATTAATTTTCTCTTCTTGCTCCTTCAAGCAGGCATAAAAGTTCTCTTTACTTTTCTTCATCGCCTTATTGGACCTCACAGTTTGGACGTGAAGAAGGGATACTTTCTTCTCGTAGTCGCAAAGGATATCACGAGCTTTTGCAAGATCGTTTTTCAATTTTTCTATAATATTTCTTTTGGCGTCCAAGTCGCGCTTTAACCTGCAATTAAATCATTGGGTAGACTAATTTCTTTCAGGTTGGGATGCCAAATTGGTTACGGTCCCGACAAAATTTACTGTTTTTTTGGAAAAAGTTAGCAGGTTTTAAAATAGAAGTTCGTAGTTCTCAGCTTAATTCTTTGGCGATAATCTCAGAAGTAAAAATTCTGGATTATGACTTTTCAAGGCAACTAATGGCGAAACAGCGAGCTGAATTTTTTATCGTTTTTGCATTGTTTTGCACACCACAGTGGCTTGTGATCATTTGCTTTTCGTAATCCCTGTTTTATCTGATAAATTAACAAAGATGCCGCGTATTCCAGTACTAATTGTGTTATTAACAATTTGCTTTCTGCAAAACTAAAAACTGAAACTCGAAATGAACATCATTAATTTTTGTTCTGGTATTTTGGTTAATTTTTCTGATTCTGAGCGCAACAGAATTGCGTGTTCGTTTTAACAAGCATTGTATTTTGAAATAATAAATAAATCAACCTTAAAATGAGACGATATCAGTGAGAATGAGCTTGAACAACATTTAAAAAAAGACTCAACCAGCCTGTTTAATTTGAAGAAATCTAAAGTAAGTCCCGCCTATTTATCAAAACTTGAACCAACTCGTAGTTGAAAAAGGAATATTGAAAAAAAGACTCAAACTTTTTATTCTCGATTTTAAGCTTGCTTAGTAGAGAGTCCTCACGATCAACTGGCGTTGGAGGAGGCGCTTTTAACATTCTATCCTGTCCTTCCTGCGTTATTCTCTGCTGAGACATATGATGAAGTTGGTGCTTCACTCTTTGTATTTCACCTTTTAGCTCATTAACAACCAGATCTGTGTCTATCAGGGTTTGGGCAAACTGAAATAAGAAAATACCATTATAATCTATTCACGATTAGTCCAGAATTGGGAGCAAATGAAGAAAAAACACATTTTTAAGTTTTTCATTTCAATATTCTTATTATTATTTTATATATTTATTTGTAATACAACCTAAAATTGTAATCGCAAGTAGTGAGGAGATAGGCTTAGTCTCGGATACAATCGTAATCCACCTACAAACCAACATCGGAAAACTGAACGTACCTTTTTTCAGCTTGAGCTTCAAGCGATTTAAATATATTTTTCTAGTGTTCTAATGAATAAGTGTTAGAAATATGAGAATTAATGT
>NW_026019116.1:7583503-7604951 GCF_020466585.1 Dendroctonus ponderosae | reverse complement strand
TTATCTCCACTTAATTAAAGCCTTCGTACCTAAAATTTTTCTACATGCAAGCAATATAGCAGGCAAAGTTATTTTACAAAAAAATATTTTAATGAAATTACGATCATACTCTAATAAATTATGAGTAATTTTTATTTACAGTTTTTATTGAATTGGATTGATTGAATGAAGCTTGTGTCCATTTAATTTTTGGGCTTGGGATCTATTTAATTAGAGCCGCTTACATAAAATATTTTTCTATATGCAAGTTGAAGAAACCGAAATATATTACGCGAAAATATTAATAAAATGGCCATCATACTTTAATGGATTATGAAGACAATAATATTTACAGTTTGAATTTGAGTGGTTTGATTTGGCGCTTTTGTGGGTTTAATCTGCATTTTGAGATGGAATTTTCGTCTATATTTTTATAGTAATCGCATACTCCGCGGGATTATCGTTTCCGATTTTGCGGGTTTGCAACTCGAAAGCAATATTAAGCCCAATTAATTAGAGTTTCGTACCTAAAATTTTTCTATAGGCAAGCAATATAACAGAAAAAAATAGTTTGAATTTCTACAATATTTTAATAAAATGACCATCATACTCTAATGGATTATGAAGACTTTTATTTACAGTTTTTATTGAATTGGAATCGTGCTCAGCGAGCTATTGACAGATGAGCCAAAATTAAGCAAATTATTAGAAATAATGTTCATTATTATAATATTTTTTATATTTACGCTGTAATAACAACAACTTATACATTGTAGTTGATAGATAAAAGTGCTAGAAAAATTGTGTTGATATTTTACTTATCTGACCATAACTCGCTGTGGATAAAAGTGCAAAAGTGTAAGTCCCTCTGCAACTCAATTTCTTACCTGCTTTACTTGAACTGTACTTTTTGAACTGAATTTGCACTGTTCTTTCCGCGCAGCATTGGCAAGGCCGCAGATTTTCTCTGGACAACTTATCGCTTTTTCCACACTCACATTGTGAATTTGAGCATGCGAAGGTTGGCCTGTTGTACGACCTCAAAACAGATACGCAATAGAACGATCTTATATATATCTTATATATTACTTACTAATTAGAACGATCTTATATATTATTACACTTATTTGCCTGACCGATTTTATGAAACCGTCTTAATTTCCGTCTAATCTCAACTTACTTTCCACCTTGCAGTAGTAGTGAGGGGCCGGACAACATTGCCTTCCACTGTTATTACTATTAGCACTTAAAGCTCGGCAGATGACTGCAGGCCGTTCTTGGCAAGGACTGTTGCTGCGCGATCTTCTTCTGGGCCTGCTAAAATTGTGCAAAGTGTTTACGTAAGAAAACCAAGCTGATGGCTTTTACACACATGAGCTACTTATTTGTAGTTAAATTTGAAAATTGTAGCTCTAATTGGAGCCATGCGTTCATCTGAAGCACAAAAACCTTATGAATTTTTAACACAGGCCATAAATGATGGTGTAATATGTAAAGGGGGTCGTATTGTCCACACTTTCATAAATAATAAATTGAATTTTCTCATGGAGGTTTACCTGAAAGGAATTCTAGACTGTTTCCTATTCGTTTTGGGATTTGAGCAAATTTTCAGCATTTTATGGTTGGAAAGGGGAAAGTTGTCAATTGAATGAACGGTTTTGTGAATGGTACACATGGTACCATGAGCGGAATCTTCCAACAGTATTAAATCGTCGACGTTGTGCCCAAATTTGTAAACCTGCAACAAAAATATAACGTTTAGAGATTACTAATTGTAGCAGTCAAATTTTGCCTGCACTTCTGCAAATATTATATATAAACACGTGATTATTAGTCTTAGCGATCAACAGACGTGATTTTCAAGCCTCCAGCATTTTGTGTTGGCCTGTTTTGATACGTCTGTTTGCAGACTTCCATCGCATTTTTTTTTTCAGGAAATATGCATGTATTCGTCACTATTGTGACGAAAATTGAAAATTCTTATTCCATACATTTTTGGAATGATTGCAAAAAAGGTTACGACTTTCAACGCCCAAAAGAGTCAACTATCCAAAAATCAATAATCGTATTTGTATATATATCGTATCAATATCATATATCGTATAATGAGGCAATAGAACGACTGTTGGAGAAATTGTGAAAAATAAACGCTTTTGCCGGTCAAAATGTTCGTTTTTGAAAATTAAAACGATTACGAATTAAAAGAAATGATTCCTGTTAGTTACCTGTGTCATTTTGGAATTAATCTGGGCTGAAATAACAGCAGCACTGCAAAATTTGGAAAAATGCACAATAAATTCACAATAATCTGACAGTGACTTTGATATCGTCACGATTTCCGAGCGTCATTTTTAAACAACTGTTCAAACTCAAATAACCGGCGAAAAATTCAAACTTTTTATGAACAGGTTTTTCCACGGCTGTTCATGCCCTAATCCTCCCCTTTTATACGCTTTTTAAGGGATAAACAATACATTTTTAAACAATTTTTGCTGACTTCTTCTTGCAGTTCACCACCCCTACCGCATGATAATAAAAATTGAACTTTTCAGTTCTATTGTGTTCCAGGTTTCACCACAAAAGTATCCAAATTAAGTTTATGAGAATGCAAGGTTTCATTTTATTTATTGTTTTTTTAATTAAATTTCATCTAACTTGTATTATCAAATACATTGAATAAACCTTGTAGGTCTCAAGATTCATCTGCAAAATCTAAATTTTAATCTGCCGTTGAGGCAGGAAAATTTCGTAGAAAATTCTATACAAAAGCGCATACACAATTTTTCGTCATAATCTATTAGAGTATGATGGTCATTTTATTAACATTTTCGCGAAATATATTTCGGTTTCTTCTACATGCATATAGAAAAATATTTTATGTGAGCGGCTCTAATTAAATAGATCCCTTGATCGCCCAAGGCCAAAAATGCAAATTAAATAGACAAAAGCTTCATTCAATCAATCTAATTCAATACAAACTGTAAATAAAAATTCTTCATAATCCATTAGAGTATGATCGTCCTTTTATTAAAATATTTTCGTAAAATTGTTTTTGTCTGCTATATTGCTTGCATATAAAAAAATTTTCGGTACGAGGCTTTAATTAAGAGGAGATAAAATTGCTTTAGACCCAAACCCGAAATAATCCATTAAAGTTAAAACTCTAAAGATTATTGTCTTCATAATCCATTAAAGTATGATGCTCATTTTATTAAAATTGTCCACATCCATTTTAACGTTTTTAACATGAAACATTTCCAGCATGATTTCAAAATTAAGGTTCGGGCAGGTTCAAGTACATAATAAATAAACAAAGAATTCAAATCGGTTAAATGGAGAAAACTATTTGCTCTTCTTACGGAACATTTTACCGGGTTTTGCTACAGAGCTCGAGATACTGCAAACAATTTTCCATGCAGCAGATTATTTTAAAAACAAGCCCGTAATTAATGGAAAATCCATCAACATTTTGGACATTTGTTAAAATTATTAAATGAGTTCAATAATTCAGAATTAAAACTTACATTCTTTTTTCGTTCTGAGTAATTAAAATCTGAATTGCAAGGCATCGTAAATAATTATTTGTACAGAAACTGTAGGTCTGATGAAAATTTTATAAGACAAAAAGTTTTGAAAAAATTGAATTTTTTTGTACCAAGGGTGACAAAATACAATTGTTTAAGAGCTTAGAGCTGAAAATTGTGATGACAATCTAACATCCAAAGTGGATTTCCGGAGCAGTTTGGGTTGGTTGTAAAATATGAAAAATATTATTAATAAATTATTCTTACTATACCTACTGTCATCACACTGTACTTACATTTTAGAGGTTGTCACATTGCTGGTATGGACTTTCACCTAAAACAACACTTTATAGTAAAGTAAAATATTATAGTAGTAAATAAAAATCCTCTAAAATCGTGTCTATGCATCTACGCTTTCTCTATACAAAAAATGCATCTACCAAGCCAAAGCAGGAAATAATTTGAAATTTTTAACAACGTTTAGATTGTCATGCCACGTAGTTGGTGAAAAATGTGCTTACCCAACTGCGCTTCTTCCCTTGAAAAATCGTATCTTCCCAACTAAAGCAAGCAGCAAGTTGAATTTTTTACTATGTTTAGAAGACACCTGGTGCTAAAGATGCTGAAAGTTTCGCAAAAGTCCTGAAAAATACAGATTTGTTTCAACTCAGTAAATATTGGTCCAGTAAAGGGTGTGTTGCAACGCAACATCGCTTTCTCCTTTAAAAACTTGCATCTGCCAATCCAAAGATGGAAATAAGATTGCATTTTTACCACGCTTAGACCATCGTTGGTTCTAAATATACTGAACGTTTGCCAAACATCGTTCGCAATTCTGARWTTTTCCAGCTTATTAAATATCAGCCCGGTAAAAATGTCTTTACTCAACTTGTCCGCTTAAAAAATCGCGTCTTCCCAASGAAAGCAAGCAGCAATTTGAATTCTTTGCGATGYTTAGAAGACACTTGGTGCTAAAGATGCTGAGAGTTTTATGAAAATCATGAAAAATCCAAATTTTTTGCARCTCAGTAARTATTAGYGCCGTAATGGACGTGWCTAAGCAACTGCGCTTTCTCCTTTAGAAAATCGTATATCCCAAACYAAAGCWGGAAAAAATTKGAAATTTTTACCAAGTTTAGRCCATAGTTGCTTGTCAAGAAACCGAAKGTTTGMWAAAAATCGTCCGRAATCCAGRAGTTTTRCCAGCATAGTCAATATGAGTTCGGTAATAGATGTGTTTACTCAACTGCGCTTGTTCCCTTAAAGAATYGCGTMTTTCCTTCCCAACATAAGTAAGCAGCAATTGGARTGTTTTTCMATATTTAGAAGRCACTTGGTACTTAACATGCTGAAAGTTTCATAAAAATCCTATAAAATCYKSRKWTTTTCCAGCTCAGTAAATATCAGTCTMGTAATGCACGCAATTTTYTATWGTGGTTTTTTGCAATGTTTACTAGACTAAKGTACTCACTGTGTTTATGAAGAATATGCRGAATKGATCCAATTAATCGCACACCAGAAATCCGCAGAACATTTCAACCAGACTGGTTACCAYTTGAAGAACTATCGTTCAAAGCATATTAAAAWWGCAAGCCCTCATCTCGTAAATAAATACATATTAACTAACTTATTTATACAACGTTATACTAAYAYAAYTTATACAATAACTTAGCCAAAATTGATATTCGCGTTAATGCCAACCACTTGAAAATATTTGCAACCATAAAATATATTTGAAATTAATGGGCCTAAATAGTTAGTGCATGGGCACTACTCTAGTCGCCTATGGGTAGTGCTCCCAATTTAATTTGTTCTAATAGTTCTGGCAAAACCACCTTGTGAGTGTAATTTGCGGCCAAAAATTTCTCTATAAAAGTTACGTTTTTGAAAGTAAAATAATTGCTTAATAACGACAAATCATCAGAGCAAATTTGCGCTATTACAATTTCATAAATCTGAAACAGCTTCTGGTATGTATCGTGATCTAAATCTTTCGAAAAGTCGAATGGCAGGTTGCCGTCTTGGTCAGCCGCAAATAGCACACTTAGCCGAATCTTGAAATCGCATTTCGACTCAATCAAATTTAACAAAACGTCTACAGCCTTACTGCATTTCCAGTAAACACTCTCATGTAATATATTCCGACCTCTATGGTCTCTATGTGGCAAAAATTCCAGAAGGCAAATGTTAAAATCGGCTTTATCAAGATGTTCTTCCAGCCAACTGAAAACGGCTTGAACAGTCGCATGGAACTTTCTTGCCGCCGCTAAAGCCAACGATGTTCTTCGATCAGTGCCACTGAAAGGCGTAAGCAGATGATTCGTGAATTCAATAAACGTGAGCCGTTTGAACCAGCATTCAATCAATGTTGTCACACTCTCAGTCTTTCCTTGAGCAATCGACTTATTCAAGAGGGATTGGTGACAGGGACTTGTGAACAATCCACAATACTTGCTGGGAAAGTGTTTTTTCATGAATTCTAGGAAAATGTTGATGGCTCCAGTGTTGTTGCGATACACACTGATTTCAACTGGAGTCAAACCTTGTTTGTCGCCGCATTCTAAATAGTCTAGAATAGTGTTCATTTTAGCATCTTGCGTATAGAGTAGCAACCAATCAAGAAATTGCGATAAAGTGCCAGCCATGGTTAACTTAAACGCTAACCAATGCAAAGGAGTTCTGCCCGAAGAATCTTTCAATGGCAACAACTCCATCACTTCTTGTAAACTCTCTAAGTGATTGTTCTGCGCCACAGACACATCAGTCACGATCTGAAGCAACTTCATAAACTCAGCCCCCTTAGTCCTACTGCAAAAGTGGAATAAAGTGCCGTCCTTTGCAAAACCGTTTTTACCGAAAACGTCTTTCAGTAAGCCTCGATTTACCACTTGTTTAACCAAAGTTTTCACAACCGCATCATTTTTGCCAAAGTCTCTGTTTAATAGCGCTACTTGCAGCATCGTCACTTCCCTTACTTGGCCATCAAGCACGATCAACATTTCCTTATGAAAATGCGTCAGGATTTTCGTGACATGCTCATTTCGAAGCGAGCCTAAAAACGTTTCTACAGTCCGAAACTTGGAGTTTCCAGAATAATTCAATTTTTGTTGATGTTGGCCAGGATTGTAAATAGTCGTATATAGAGGAATGCTGCCGTACGTTCCGGCTTTGCACAACAGAGCGTCACATATGTGCGGGTAAACCAGCATTTTATCAACAAAGAACTTGATGATATTGGGATAACCCATAAGCACGATCTTATGCAGGAAAGTGTCCCTGGAAGTCGGCTGCAAAATCTCTTCCAGTAAGGGCTTCGAAAGCTCAACATCTTGATTAGGATACTGAATGAGCATTTCATTCAAAAACGCAGTTATAAGGTAGAACCCGTCGTCTATGAAGATCGTTTTCAACAGCAAAGATTGGAACTCTTCCACCTTCAGTTTCTTCGCGAGTAAATCCGCTACGAAATAGTCTGCGAAGCTTCGATGAATAAACTGAAAATGTGAGTCCGAGTAAAGTATTAACAAACCTGCCCGAGCCAGAAGCGAAGGGGTACGAACGGGTCGTGGCCAATTTCCATCGGGGAACAAAACATTTAGCGCTAGAATCGAGAGGTCTTGACGTAGACCCTTCGACTGATCTTCACTGATTTCGTCTGACAAAACGCTACTCACGAAAACGCCTTTGCCGTAAAAGTAGATGTTAATTTTGCTTTGCACGAACATTTCGAACAGACTGGTTAATCCGATTTTTGCCGGCAACTGGAAGTTCTGATCAATCACTACTTGCCCCAACATGTTCAGCTGCAGGGGGATATCGATAAAGGATTTCTGCGAGTCGCGAATTGCCCAGTTCCATTGATCCACAAAGAACGCTGCAACCGGCCTAAAATGCAACTCTTCCACATCGCCGATGGAAGAACGCTTCAACTCGTCCGGACTGGCTTGCATCATTTTATTGAACACGCCTTCGTCGTCCTCGACGTGTTTCAAAATATTGCCGGCGATTGTCTGCAAATACAGCTGCAGCGTGGTGCTTTCTTCCATCTGCAGCAAATCCTTTACATTGGAAGCGAGTTTTAGCGGCCAGAATTTGCTCAAAAACCCCGTTTGGTCGTCTTTGGTCAAGTTGCTTAACACGTGGGCAGGTCGTACTAGTGTTTCCTCGAGAAACACTTTCTGCTGTATGCGAGTGGTGATCCAAACTTGTGCAACTGCGCTTTGCTCGAGCATTCGCAAAATTTTAATAACATGTTGCTGGTAAGTGGGGCAAACCTCGTCAAAGCCGTCGAAGAAAATCACAATTTTCGGAGTAACCGCGCGGTTAAGCCCGTCTATTCCCAGCTTGAATAGTTTTCTTTGGAACCTCTCTAATGGGTGCCCCACATCTGCCCAGAGGGCCAAGTCGTAGACAAAGTCCGAGTCCACAACGGCTGGAAGCTCGTTTAAGCTTTTAGTAGACTTTCTGCTGTCTAAGTCGCTCAGCCGTTGCCGTTGAAAGGCGTGATCGTTCAAGTTGATCCTCGCTATCCACAAGTCTCTATTGGCCGCTTTCATTTTTCGGCTTAAGCTCGTTAAGTATGTGGATTTGCCCATCCCTGGCTCGTTAGCGACAATGACGGTCTTCTGTTTTAAGTTAAGACTGGCGAAGGTTTGCTCATTTTTTCTGGGCAGCTCCATGCAGTTGGCTACGGAGCGGTTGATGTCTGCGGCTCTTCCCGTATGGGATTTCCAGTAAAAACCCGTCTCGTGGCGCTCAATCCAGATGACTTCCACATGTGGACGCTTATGGCGCACGAGATCGTTGAACATCCCTTCTTCGCCCGGCTGGGCCGATGGCGCACATATAATGCTGCCGGAAGCATACTGATTTCCCAGTTGAAAATCGGACGATGCTTTACTGACCCCCAGTTTGCTAAACGCCTCTTTGGTAATTCCTGTGACTAGGAAGACTGCATCCTCCACGCTGAATACTTCAGTGGTGAGCTGCTGTTGGTGCAAGCAGCGCTCGATGTAGCACTGAGCATCGTAGCCAGAGGAAGAAAACGCTTTAGCGTCGCCAATTGCGATTCGTCTTTGTTCGACCAGATGCTGCAAAGCCTGCTCGTCCACAACAGCAGCAGCTGACTCGATGTCGAGAAGATGGCCCAAAGCAACAGTTTCACTCTGCAAAAGTACGGGGGCGGCCAAAAGGGCTGTTTGCGAGGTTTTACTCAAGTGACTAAACTCAGTTTCGTCTGCGAATTTGCGTATTTCCCAGGCGGTGAGCGCACTTAACGCCCTCCAGACAAAATCGGATGCATCCGCTGAGATGAAAATAATCTTCTTCTGCTGTAGCTTCAGGCTACTCAGAAGACCTTCGCATGCATACCGGAATCCCAAGTCGCTCAAGCTGCCCCGCTGACACTCAACGATGGCCAGGAAGAACTTGTTTTCGATGCTGAATGCGTCGCAGACCATTTTCCGCACTTGAGTCCTGAACAGGCTCTTGAGGCGCACACAAATGAAGCTATCCTGATAAGCTAAACAGTCGATGCCACTTTCCTTCACCGCCTGCAGGACCTTCATGGTGCTCAGTCGGGTGGAGCCAGCGGAAATCGACAGAATCCTCTTGTCTGATAGTAGGAAGTTTTTGAACGAGTCGCTAGTCTCTAGGAAGCTGATGCTGTAGCTGTGCAATTTATCCAAGTATGCCTTGTTTAAGCCCGACGTCATCAATGAAACTAGGCGCTCCTGCAGTGCCTGGTAAAACGCTTGCCCCTGATCGCTTGACAGCAACGTGCTCCTTCCATTCCTGTATTCCATAAACCATTCTAGAATGTGCCGTTCAAATGAGTCGCTCAGCAAATTCGCATCGAGCAAACAAAACTGCTCGCCGAACTCCGTCTTCAGAATAATATTCAGCTGGGCAACGTCCGGGTAGTTCACAATCAAGCGAAATTTCCCCAAAAACTCCTGCAGGTGTTTGTCGAACCGCGATGGAATGCAAATCATTTCGATCATCACCATTTGACCGAGCAGCGCCTCAACGCTATTTTGGCATCGAGATTGTCCGTCTGCAAGCTGCAAACCGGCAACTTTGCCAGCCAGTGCGAATAACATTGGAGGCACACAGATGCCGAGGGATTTCCATTGGTCAATGCCATTTTCCAATTTAGACTTTAAGTCTTCCACTTTAGTGCACTTCAGGATGTCTGATCGCAGAAGCGTGGCAAAATCGGCCAGCTTCCTCAGTTTCTTCACGTCCTCGTTTACTTTAGCGTATGTTGGGCTCGAATTGTCCTTCAGTGAATCCACAAACTTGTTGCAATTATCGGCAGCAACTGCTATTTCCTGTTTCACCCCATCAATTGCTGCATAAACAGCGCTCTTCAGTTGATCGCTCTGGCCCTTATGGTGTTGAAATGCTTGCAGAGCGTTTTTCAAACTGTTAAAGTTGCATAAGTCTTTCAAAGTTTCCGAGAACCTTAACATTTCTTTGGCATTAGATACGATAACAGTTTTGTGGTTCTCTCTAGCGACACTTTTAAACGCCAGAGCCTCATTGAGCACGGGCTGCAGTTGTAAAGTCTGCAAAGCGCCTTGGATATGTTGGAGGCCAGTTAGAAGCACGCAACTCCTGCAGTTTTCTATGAAGGCAGACTTCATCAGGGTGGAAACGTCGTCGTGCGAGCTCCTATTGAACCGGTAAACTTGAGCATCCGATGTATTATTGGGGCAAAACAGAATGCATTGATCCGACAATCTGGAGCACATCAGGTGTTTTTCCCATTTGCCCACAAAGTCGTTGTACTTTTTCTCCCTAGCGCTTAACGATGCATCTTGCTTCCGTTTGTGCTTGGACAAATCAAGGCTGGTGTTCGTGCATAGCAGGAAATCCTCTAATTTTCCATCTTTAAATGTGGGATTTGCCACAATTTTACAAAAAGATATGAAATATTTAGTAATTGAAAAGTTGCCACTGTCGATGGCGATGAAGTCTTTTAAAGCGACGCGGTCCATGTGAGGATTGTTTTTGTGTTTGGCCTGCAGGAAGCTCCAGTGCCAATTATTATCCGATTTGCTCTTGTAGCGTACCACGATGTCATCGAATTTATCAGCCTGGTCCATTTCAGTGGCCAAATCGAAAATTTGGAATTTTGCGACGCCTCGGTGCGTGTAGAGCATGAGCAATTGAAGCTGAAAAATTGTGCCATGCAACGAAAACTTTAGTCCGGACGATGCATAAGTCTCAAGAGGCCGTTTCAGTTTTTTGTGCTTTTCACTATCAGCATTTATAAAATCTGAGACTGCAGACGATCGTTTGGACGTATCGCTACCACTTGCAACATTTAGCGAATCGTCCGGGGAAAATAACTTTTGGAGCTCGATATCTTCGGGTAATTTCTTTCGAACTAGTTCTAAAGCGCTTATTTTTTTAGCGTTGCTATAATTAACATTTGCCTTGTTTCGGATGAGTAACTCAATAATATCTCGGGATGCCTGGGTATTTCCATGTTTTTCGTCATTTTTGTTTTTAATTAACGATTTAACTGAAATATGCAGAGGACTGTCCGCCCCCGAATTGAAATCTTTGCAATTAACCAGTTTATATGCACTGGCTGGTGTTACTTTACTCAACAAACGAGCTACTTGGGCATAATCATCTTTACGTAAAGCACAAATAAAATCTACCTTGGCATCTTCACAGTCACTATTGCCACCGCCACAATCACTATCTGTCTCTTCACTGGAGTGGGGAATGGATCTTTTGCTCATTTTTGTGGGTTTTTTGCCCGAAATTCGTAGAGAACTGCTTAATTGCTAGTAATTGCACAATTTTCTGCACAAAGGCAAACATATGTTTGAAGACTGTATAAACTAAACCAACCATCGATCCAAGCCCATCCGCAATTGATAAGATAAAATCCTTAAAATAGCATAATCACTTAAACTTTTCACGGCCATTAATTACTCTGTATTCGCACATACAACATTATGAAGAGAAGATGATCTGTTTCGAAGTTTATTTAATTATTCAACAGAACAATAAAAACTTATCAACTACTTTAGAAGACTTGTCTTAACACTTTGATGGCGACAGTTCTCAAGTATTTAACAATATAGGCAAACAATAATTAATTATGTTGACGACACGAATTTATTGCTAAAAGTTATTCACAATTAGTAAAAAGTAGTCAAGACTTAACTTCAAAACTTGTAGAATGGTTCAGCAAAAACAAGTTGATTTTAAACGCACGTAAAACTAAATTAATTTCGATATCGAAAGACTACCAGACTTGGGGTTCAGTTGAATGAAAAACTCGAGTGGCCGTTTCATAATGACAAATTAATTTAAAACGATCATTTATTAAAGTTTTACCAGACCCGAGACTGGAATTTTCACATCTAAAAAAACGGTCATCAACATTTTTTTTGAGTAACGTTTTACTACTTTGTTCAAACAACTAAAAAAGTCATCTACATTTTCCCAGCAAAAAAACTGAGTCCAAAGAAAGTCGACGAGTTTTCTAGCAAAATCGATCTCTTAATTTTTTGCATAAAACATTCAGTTTGCCAGTATTTTACAGTAAAACGTTAGCAAAAACGCGGTTTTTCTGTTTAGAGACAGTGTTGTTATGAAATATTGTCCTAAAAGTGAAGAAACCCAAGTTTCCAAGAGTTTTCCAAATAAATAATTACAAACTTTCACTTTTTCAGTTTCAGGAAGTATTTTGAGTTTTGTCCATAACTCAAAACTGCAAAAAGTTTTCCAAAAATGTTTGCAAAGCAATTAAGGAGGCGAGTGATTTTTATCTTATATTTCACAGACAATACCTGAAGTGTCAGTATTTTAACTAAAAAATAATGCGATTTTTGCGTCGAAAGAATTGCTGAAGATTTTCTCTAGATGCATGATAATGAGCCATTAGTTAAAAGTGAGTAAATAATGGTGATTTCATAGCTTAGTATTAAAAAAGATTATTATTATCATCTTAAAAATTAATAAAATTTGTTTCACAGGATATTTAAATAAAAAACCTGATTTACAAAATTAAATTATATATTAAAAAGTATAAATGAACACAGTACAAAATGTGAGAACGACGAACAGTCATAAATTACACATAATAAAACGACAGCTAGCTTTACACGCATTTCAATTTCGCAGTATTAGCGATTGAAGAAAATAGGCTGTAAAACCAATTTTTGCGACTAGAGGAACTAGACTAATTAATTTAAAAAAAAAACAGTCTTATTTAAAGATGCATTTGAATGATGAATCGATTGCCTTTAGGACAATGGGCGTAATACTGTAGGAACATTTCGTCAACCGGTTCGAAAAACTGCACATTCTTACACGGACATAATATAAATATTAAAAACTACCAAACAAAATACTTATGACTTAAACACATTTAATTACAAATACATCCGATATTCTAATATATCTTTTGTCTGAATAAAATTGACGATTGCCACGAGATAAAAATAACACATTAACCGAACCATGCGATACAGAACGAAAACTATATATACGAAAGAAACATATTTAAGGCAGTCGGTAGATAAGCACAATAAACTATTCACAAAGACGCAATATACCAACTATGCAACAAACTATTTGCTGTAAATTAAACTATAAATCGATCATGATCAGTACACGAGGGCTGAATTCCGACAAATTTATGAAGATGCCCTAACAAAATTGATATCGAAAAATTCAAAAATAATCACAATTAAGATCCACACAATTAACTTATTACTGACTTGCCTCTAATTTGCATAAATTTGAAAAGTACTAACATTGGACTTAAATAGCATTACGAACTACAGTTAATGTGTTAATTCACAGAGTTGAACAGAAAGTCGAGACCTGAAATCAGATTGGTGCATGCAGGGTGTGCCGAAAGGTCTTCAAAAAATTTAAGGCCTGCAAAAGCTGTTAATAGCTTGTAACAGTTGGATTGTTCTTCGAACTAAGGTATTTTTCCCAGTTACTTAAACAATGGTAACATTGCGACCTTCACCGCAGGTTTAAGTTCATTTTTCATGTAGAGTCTGAACCATCCGAACCATCTTCAGCATCTTCTGAATTTCTTGCGCAAATATTAATATTATCTTTTCCGGACACCCTGCATATGTATATAAACACATAACTGAACGTTCACTTTGGCTCCAATTTAATCAATCGAACAATCAAACTATTTCGTACTAATGGGGCATTCTGTATCAAACAATAAAAACAATTAATTGCCTCTCGTTGGAAAACTACAATTTGGTGTAGAGTTTCCCTGGCACTCCTCTGGTGAAAAAACATGCATACGACAAGCAGTACTTGAATGAACTTTCGTTCTTCAACCACTAAGACTAAAACTGGATTTCACTAACTGAAACATACCAACACTAAACAATTATCACAAACCAGAATTTATCGTTTAGGAAAAACATTATTTGCTTTCTGTTGCTTTTCTTTTGAATCTCCGACCTTTACGGTATCCTTTTCCGAACCATCCAGCTTGAATTCGACTCTTCTCGCACGAACTACTGCTGCTCACTTCCTTGTCGCTACTACTCAAGTCGATGTCCTCCTCATCAGTCGTGTAGTCGCAACAAACGCAAACGTTTTGCTTCTCTCGCTTTTCCACTTTGCTGTATCTGAACTTTTCCTTTTTAAACACAGGTTCGGATTTGCCGTAAAATATGCAGGCAAACGACTTGTAATTCGCATGGCAATACTTGCATGAAGGTGTTCCGTGCTCAACAGGCTCAGAGGTTGGAAAGGAATCTTCTTTAATCACTGGTAAAGGGTTGATAATACTGTGTAAACCGGGGTAAAGGAAACTAGTTTGATACGGGTACAAGAACAGATTGCTGTACGGTCGGAAAATGCTGCTATTTAGAAAATTGTAGCTAAAAAGACTCAGGGATGGTTCGAGAATTCGGGTGTAAGTCTGAACGTTAGTTAAAAAACTATTAACTAATCCTTCGGGCGACAGCACATTGTCTTCTCGCTTCATATAGCCGTTGGAACTATTGCTAAAACTTTTATCACAGTCAAGATTCAGATCGGAATTATTACTAAGAGAACAGTCTTCGATTAGTGGCTTACCGTCTAAGTCAATTTGTACCTTAAAATCTATGTCATTATAATACTTATCTTCTAGATTATCATCTAAATTATCTTTCGATTCAACGTCTTGTACCAGGCAGGGTTGCGAGTTTGTGTGCAGTTCGAGATCGTTCAATTCGCAGGCGTGGTAGAAGATCGGATCTCGAGACTTTTGATAGCGTGGCACCGCAATTCCTAACATGTTCATAATTTTTTTAAAAACAACATCACACTTGCCATTTACTTTGATATTGGCACACTCGTCTTTGGGCGTCCACTGAAGATTGACGATGTATAGATTGGGTCGCTTTTTAACTGGCTTGTCCATTTGCCACAACCACGGGTACTTCTTTAAAACTTTAAGGCTTGAACCTGCAAAAGCAACAAATATTAATTAGTAAAAAATAAGCATTTCGATTGCCACGCAGAATGGCGCAGTTGATAATTGCATACCAATCTAGTTTTGTGTGTATATTCAATAATGACTCACCGAGACAAATAATGGTCGTTGCTTCTTTCGCATTCTTGCACGCGCCTTTCCAATTTAAGGGCCACTGTAGGCTTCCTCTTTCGCCAAAGTGAACAATGGTATCTATCAAAGAGCCGTTGCAGATGTAACATCTCCTGGCAAAATCAAACTCAATTACTATAACGGATGTATATTTTTGCACACATTCTGGTTATTAATTGGTTGTAGTGACTAAGCAATTTGTTCTAAATTATCAAAAATACAATTGCGATAAAAGCATTAGCTTGCACACATCCTGTATAATGTAATGTTAGAAGTTCACTTGATTTATGCTTCTAATCATGAAAAAATTGCCACATTCACCAATCTTCTTCACCGCACCAATACCTGTATGTTTTGTGAGCGTATCTGGCAGTGTTTTCAGTTACATCGAACAGTCTCCAAAATTCCCGATGAGGTTTACATGTTTTACATACTTCGATGTACATGTTTCCATGTAACTCTGATAGTGCAGTCCGGGGAAGCCCCGATCGCAAATGGAGCCCATCACAGTTTTGCGATACTACGTATTTGAGGATTTTCTGGCGATAAAGCTCGTATAGAGCCATGTGAGTGTACGTCGGCTCGGCCAGCGAGAGGTCGTGGTCTCTGGAAAATGTCGCAAAACAAAGAATAATGTGTGAATTTGAAAATCAACAAGTCCGATCTGAGAGCTCGTGTGCAGAGGAAATCATTCGTTAGTCCTGGTCTAAATTGAATATGAATTTGCCGCTTCGGCAATTTTCGCCAATATATAAGGCTACGAATGTAGTGTGTTTATTGGGGATTAATGGATAGACAATGGAGGATGGGGCGCCAGTTTGCAGAAAGCAGGTAAGAAGGATTATTACACACACTCAGAAAATTGAGCCACGGTGGAGGGCAGTGAGGAATTTGATTCCCGGGAATTCTTGCCGCTTTGAAGATCAATAATCCCATAATTAACTCAGTACTGATATCGCTATCAGTATTCACCAACAGAGTTAATTATTAAAACTATTAACACATTAACAAGCAATTTACCCAATATCTCTGCCCTCTTTAAGCCTGGTCCATATACCATTCGGTCCTCGATAATCAGGTATTTTGGCAGCAGTACTTATTCCAGCTCCGGTATAGACTACAAGATGTTGCGACTGAGCAATGGCTTGTGCTAAAACTTGGCATTTCTGTGTAAGGACTTCCTCCGGATCTTCGAGTTCCTCCAATCTCTTCTTAATTTGTCTCCGTTTATTCAACCGTTGCTGAACTTCATCCACGATACCTGAACATTCACTTAACGTTTTAAGATCGGCAGGATTGCGATCATGTTCAGACTTTTGCAGGATTAAGGAAACCTGTGCGAGAAAAACGAAAAATTAGCCATCGTTATCTAACAGATGAAGCGCGATTTATCGGGAAAATGATAAAGTTCATACACACTTTTCTTAAATTAGCGTGTCGTTCTTCTTTGGCACCAACTTGTTTCGGCTGCTGGGTTTGGGGGCGAAGTAGCCGAATACGTTTCTTTTCCACTTGTTCCATTTCTGCTTCTTCGCTGTCGGCCTGCTCTTCGCACTCCATACCGCTCTCCATTACTAGGAAAACGTTCCAGTTTCGAAAAACCCCAGCAAAACACTCACTTTCCTCATTTCGCACTCATTTCACCTCGTATTTTTACAGTTGTTTTGATTCGCTTTGTTGTTGACATTTCAATCTACTAATGGACGCGTTCACCAAACCATTAACAGGGTATGATCAAGCGTGACCAACGCAAAACAGGCCAGACTCAATGATTTGTCATAATCTAGGGCCGTCGATTTTTCTGAAATTTATTTTCAATTCAGACATATCAAAAGTTATTCCGCAGCTTCTAATTTTTTCACTCGATATTAACCAATTATAACCGTAGCATTGAGATTAACATCATTTGGAGCGTTAACCTAAAGATATTTTGTGCATGCGAAAATGAGATCGACGGAATTTATGTCGTCACAGCCCTATGATCTATTACGGCTTTTTATACAGGAATTCCGTCTGACAGCTGTTTTAACTTGCTTTCACATGTTGGCAGTGCTGGTTATTGACGTTTATAAAAGGTTAGGCGAAGAGCTCCATAGATTTTGCACTGTTTTGAGTATAAAACTTCTAAAAAGTTACATTATTCTCCCTCAGTGTTTTTCGCGAGCCTATCCACTGATTCGGAAGTTTTTGTGCTGTGTTTTGTATTATTTTAATGTAGCTGTTCACTCTAGAATGTTCTGATGTGATAGACATGGCGGCTACCAGAAAACTACAAGGTAAAATATTGTGCCTTTGTTGTAGGAGCTTTTGCTTTTGAAAGCCGTTTCATATAAGTAGAACTTTCGAATTAAGCACCTGATCGGATAGCTGCTAATTGGGCACTAGTTGCATTCATAAGAGGAGATTGTTTATGCTGGTGAATGTAAACAAAATGTGTGCACTTGCTCTCATTCTGTGTTCATATGTAGAACATACTGAAATTCTGGCCTATATTGGTCTGCTTGCTTGCCTGGTACAACGTCAATTCATCATCCGGGCAGTGGAACCATTTCTTTGGCTATCTAAAGAAAAAATCAGTAAGGTATAGACGCGCACATCGCTAAGACCAGACAAGGCACAGTATTAAAATCTAGTGGATTTTTGATAGCTACATCCAAATACCACTGTCGCAAAAGTATGCTAAACAAAAAACTGCATGAAAGTTGAAAATATACTGTTCCAAAAAAAGTGGCGCTCCAGATTGGTAAATTTCAAATTATCTGTTAAAAAGTTCCGAATAAAACGGTCAAATTCCCAAATTTCGAAAAGGTTTAGTTTCATTAAACAATGATTTAAGAAACTAGTCCTTTACCCAAAGAGCACCTACATTTTTTTAGTTCAACCTTCCGGCTATCTAAAAATAGTCTTGTGCTTTTGTCATCCAAAGTATCAAGCATATCAGGATTAACGTGTGCACGCTGGTCGATTCATGGCATCTTTTACGGGTCAATATATTTTTATGTGGTATCTGAAGACACCCTGTATATGTATAAGAAAGCATCCTCACTTTTTCGGGACACCACAGCAATTGTCCTTAAGGTCGTTTACACTGTTATAAATGGAAAATGTATTCTAAAAAAATGCTGCGGGGTTTGAAGTCAGTTGTTTGCAAAATTTCCGATATTGTGGCCTCCTAAAAGACAAAGCCTTGCTTCAATTTGACTCGTCTCAGAATATTTTAAGCCTTGGCATGCATTTTTTGGCACGCAAAAATGCATGCCAAGGCTTAAAGCAGCAACAACGCTACACATAAAAACTGATGATGGTGGAAAAATACACCGAAACGTATTTTGATTGATAAATAGAGACAATAAATGACTGAAACCCAGGAATGAATTTGATATCCAATCAAACTCATGAAAACTGCAGCAGCATATTTGGTTGATATATAAACACATGAAAATGTTAACATTAAATTGATTTTCTATTAGTTTTGTGAATTATTTTAGGTGAAATAGATCGGTGTCTAAAAAAAGTGACCGAAGGCGTTGAGACTTTCGAGGACATCTGGCAGAAAGTTCATAATGCCACGAATAGTAATCAGAAGGAGAAGTATGAGGCAGACCTCAAAAAGGAAATCAAGAAGTTGCAAAGGCTTCGAGATCAAATCAAAAGTTGGATAGCTTCAGGGGAAATTAAGGATAAAAGTATTTTGATGGATAATAGGAAGCTTATTGAAACTGTATGTGGCCAAGGGGCTTTGTTAAACGGGCGTTTCATTTCAAGTTTGCTTTAGCAAATGGAGAGGTTTAAAGTGGTCGAAAGAGAGACAAAAACAAAAGCGTATTCAAAAGAAGGATTAGGTGCTGCTCAGAAACTTGATCCGGCTCAGAAGGAAAAAGAAGAAATGCAACACTGGCTAAGTTCGTCCATAGATGAATTATCAATACAGGTAATTTTCGGAATGTTCTACGGCTTACATTTTCTTTTAATGGTTTTTATTATTAGACTGACTCCTTTGAAAGTGAGATTGAACAGCTGCTATCAAAAGGAAAGAAGAAACTGGATAAGGACAAACAGGAAAGAATGGACGAGTTAAAATCTCGACTCGAACGACATCGGTTTCACATACAAAAACTAGAGGCTCTTTTAAGAATGCTCGTTAATGAATCTGTTGAAGTTAAGCAAGTAAGATTAGGAAATCATTTCATTAATCAGTTTCGATCAATGTGAGTCATCTTGCAGATTAAACCTATAAAGGACAATGTAGATTACTACATAGAGTCGTGGAAAGAACCCGACTTTGAAGATAACGAATTCATTTATGATGATATCATTGGCCTGGATGAAGTGGAATTGTCTGGTGTGGGTTTACCTTCTTCAGGTAAGTGTCGTAATACGTTCTCTTTTTTATTCCCTTATGATTTTGTTTTTCATTATGTGCTTTATTTAATTTTCCCGATAATGATTGTTGAGTGCATGTGATTGGCCACCTCCGATGTTGTCCGAGGTTTAGTAATCCATCATATTTTCCTAGTTGTATCAAGTGGTTTTTGCTGCAAATGTTAATTGAAATCCTCGTTTGCTACGTTTTGGGCATAAAGAAAAATGTTGTTTCAATTGCTGAGAAAAATGTGAAATTTCATTTTTTATTACAAATGAAATAAATAAAAACAATTAAAAATATACAGTAATAAAGATTAGCTGGGCACAGGGGACGATGTGATCGATAAAAAAGATAAAAACGCAGTGTTCGATTCTGGCGAATTAAAAAAAATGTTGTTATCTGACTGAATGTATTTACAGTCCACTCAGGAAGGCAAACTCTGCGACCAACAACTTGCAGTTTTAACGGAACAATTTTCGATTTAGTTTACTCCTTAGAGTCTCCTCTGTCTGCTGGGGAGTAGATTTCGAGGTGTCCCATACATTTTCCATACTTGGAATGGGAGAGTGAACGCACGGGCTTGAACAGATGAAGCATGATTGTGACATGCACCTCCTCACCTTTTATTTTCCTAACATTTCCCTTGCGTGGCTTATAACACGAAACTAATAATTTTGGAAATATGAAAACAAAAAAGCCTGCGGGTGAATACTTTGCCGCACCAACTGGGAATTTTAAAGTTTACGAAAAAGTGTTTTAGGGACCGCTAATTTTTGCTCTGCAACTAACATGCACCATTTTCGGACACCCGGTTACAATAGTTTATTAATAAAGTCAGCTATTTTTAAGAGAGGTAAATACTTGATGTAAAAACTGGTCTGCATCAATTACAACAGGATTATCGGGCGCAGATTTGCCAATATGCGTTTTGCTGATTTTATACTTAGAAAACTGACCAGATATTACAATGTACTGTCTATAGCTGACTCGTTTTGATACACACATAATTATGTTTGCCGCCGCCGCTATCCGAGAATCCCATCCTCGTTCATTTTGTTTGAACCCTTTGATTTAAACGTTTAGCTACAACTGACAGTAATGATACAGGAGGTACACCTACATCGATGATTTCTGGTTCTTCGCCAATTGCCTCTCCTGGGCCAAGCATTCCCCAAAACTGTTCTAGTTTTAATCATTCCATTGAGCCCATCTTACCGGAAGAGAAGAAAGTCGTGCAGAAGGAAGTCCAGCAAACGCCTAAGGTAACTGAAGTTTCACGACTACGATGTCTTTTACGAGCACTGTGTATACTATTTTAGCCCATCAAGCCCACGCCAATTAGAGCAACCACTACGTCCTTTAATACGAGCTTAAATACATCGTTGGTTATTTCAAATGTTGCGTCCACAGCGCCCAGTAAGTATCGTCATTATTTCCTTTTGTGTTGCTATCGAGGGTGTGAGGTGATGTTTTATTGTACACCCCACTCAATACTGAATAATGAGAGAGAATAATGAATAATGTCTTCAAACCTCAAGACAGCAAAGACCTAAAAGAATCTAATGTTTCTCAATTTTGAGTACGTATGAATTTTAAATCTGATGATGGGGCTGTAGTCTCGCCGAAACGATGTAAAAAATGTATTTCACACTTTCACTGAAACCCATGAAGGACAAGAATATAATAACAATTAAACGCAGTCAGGAAAATAAATTTTAAAAAAATCTACGGAATGACCGTGATTTTGGGTTGATAGAAATTAAAATAGAAAAGCAAATTACTTACCCAATCCTGAGCATTATTGTGAATTAATAGAAAAGTGTAGAAGAAGAAATACATTTTCGACAAAGCAAATGCGGCAGCCGTATTTTATTTCAATGGAATCACTAGAAAAGTCCTCAAAAAGAGTAAAAAATAACGCGGACGAATCTGTCTTGGCTGCAAATACAGGGTTATTCACGGTATACGACACGGACG
>NW_026019116.1:7574347-7582504 GCF_020466585.1 Dendroctonus ponderosae | reverse complement strand
AAAACTTAGCTATTAACATCCTAATACCATTCGATAGGTAATTAAAAATTGCATTTCCTGGTAGATTAAAAAATACGGGTTGTATTTAAATTAATCAACTTACAGCCACTTAAAGTTATTGTTTGATTAGTTTAAATTTGTGGACACTCTGTATAACATGGTAAGTTTATTATCATTGGGATATAAAATATTATATCTTGTTACACTTCACTATAAATTACGCTTACATAACTTAAATACTTAAGTATTTGACACGTGGAAATTAGATTAGATTTTGACTAAATTCGTATTATTTAAAAACCTTAAGATTTAGGTATTATAAACCTTATTCAACGAGACACTTATTTTGTCCAGCGAATCCAAAAATGCAATAATATACAGGACATTCCATTTAAAAAACGCAACTTTGATACCTTTAGAGCTCTTGGGACACCCTGTACATTACAATCGGACAATTCATAAAATAATACTTTTTAAAAATCAAACGGTTTAGCCGCAAACTTCCGAGCCGTATAGCGTGAATAACCCTGTATAAAGGATGAGATTCTGAAAAAAAACCTTATAAAATGTTCTAAAAAACTTCTTTAGGTGATTCTAAATTTCACGTTTTGGATCTTTCACCTAAAAGAGGAAGACAAAAAATATACGGAAATGTTAAGGGAAATCGATTTTCAGCTGCGTTTTTTTTTGTAATTATAATAATCTCAACAGCAATGACCAGCACGCCCAATAAAACAGCTCCGGCCGCTCGAGAGCCTTCGCCTGTGATGTCTAATTTGACGACTGTTAGCAATTTCGCTGCCGTTGCCGCAAACAACATTAACAAGTCGTTGAACAATGTGGATGTTCCGCCCATCAATGTTCCACAACAGGTTGTTACTAATCTGAACGTGGTCCCACCAAAGGCGCCGGTGGAAGTTCAAAATGTTGTACCTACTATTGAACCGCCAGCGCCGCCAGCACCCATCGCCATCACCAATCCTGAACCTCCGCCAGTTATTGCGAACGGAACTGATAATAATGAAAAGGTTAGTGGATATTTCAATTGTACTTTATAAGTTTTTATCATGTTTTTTCAAATAATTATATTGTCACCGCCCTGTAGTTTCAACGGCAAAGAAGTTTGCAAATTGAATATTAATCCAGTTTATATGGTATGATATGCAGGGACGCTTCTAGTTCCTAAACTAAGAGAGCGAGATCCAAATGATTAAAACAAAAATTGAAAGGTTCTTCCCTTTTCTGCATTCTAAACAAAACTCGTATGACACATTTCGAATTGCAGCACAATTTTAACAACTCGATATCTTCAAAACGGTTAGGCATTTGTAATTGACCGTTTCCATACATAACAGCAATCCTGTATAGAGGATGTTTATGATATTTTAGATCTCAGATGGTATGTCAACGTTGAAAACGATGGCACAACAGGTGATAGACAGAGCGGGCTTAGAAGCACAACCGCCACAACCTCAAGTAATTTTAGACCCCCCAAGGAACCATAGTCATGTTAAAACGGAGGCTCACATACCTCCCCTGCTTGGTGTGGCTCCTCTTGGCGCTGTTCCTCTACAAAAAGAACATCAGACTCAGTTCCAGCTGATGGAGTCTGCCTTTTATCACATGCCACATCCGTCCGATACGGAGAGGGTTCGACATTATCTGCCGAGGAATCCTTATAATACACCCCCATACTATATACAGGTAAGCAGGCAGGTAATTTACGTAATACGCTGTTGGATTCATATCAAAATTAACTCTATGTGATCTCAACTAACACTTGTGAGGTCAGTCGAAGTCAAGCTAGGTAGTGGCTACAGTGATATCAATCACATAGTGAAGACAAAAATGAAGAATATGAAATGACAATGAAAAAAAAAATAACTTACTACGAAATGTAACTAATTACTAAACCGGTTGAGTACATTTTAAATTACAGGCGCCATTATTTAATTCGGACACTTTGGAGTTCTACCAACGACTGGGAACGGAAACGCTATTTTTCGTCTTTTACTATATGGAGGGAACTAAAGCTCAATACTTGGCAGCTAAGGCGTTGAAGAAACAAAGTTGGAGGTTCCACACGAAGTACATGATGTGGTTTCAACGACATGAGGAGCCAAAAATTATTAACGAGGAGTATGAACAGGTAGGATCAGATGACATCTTTTCATGGAAAGGAGTCCTGCGAAATTCATTTAGTTCATTTATGGAAGAAAGACAGTAAACCAAAATACATTACTAAACATGCACCATTTACGACCAAGCAATGCAATATCTTCGATAAATAAACTATCCTTTCTTTTTACTCACTTTCTAAAAAGTTGTCGTTAGCACTGCCGCTAAACGTTGGCTGACTAGTCTAGACTATTGTTGCATTTTCAGGGCACCTACATTTACTTTGATTACGAAAAATGGGGACAGAGAAAAAAAGAAGGATTTACATTTGAATATAAGTATCTAGAAGATAGAGACCTTAATTAAAATTTATTGCTAACCATGTTGTATTATTTCATATAAACCAGCAAATGGAAAAAATCTCCACTTTGAAACAGACCAAACTATTGCCTTCTCACACATTACAAGCTGCAATAGACATGCACTCCCACTAGTTTCAGTGGCGATATGTTAAGGACTTATATTGGTTTTTTTCAAAATGAAACCACTAAAAAATCGGACAAAACATTTAATTAAGGTTGCAAAAATGTTAACAATTGCAGTTAATTGAAGGACACCATTGGAGGCACTCTTTGCGAACACTCGCAATTTATTCGATCAAATATTCTTTTAACATATTATTGTTCTTTAAACAATTCCGTTCTCGAATTATGTTATTGTAATGCCTATTCTTTGGGGAGCGGTTATTAGCGATTTTCTCCTTTACTCACCCATCAATTATTTCCCTAACTGTATAACTACCAATGAGTACCTCTTAACGAATATAACGGACGTAATATGGAATGTACGAAGTAATCGATTTGTATGCTACTTTTCAAAAAGCTCTGGACATATCAGAGTACTTATTAACAACGAGACCCAAACATTTTAGTGAAGAATTTTCTCGAGCATTGTGCCTCATTTTTTTAAAACAATTATAGACAATCGTAGTGCGCAACCAAATCACAAGATTGACTTATGAGGTTTTGCCAATGAATGTAATAAATATTAAAAATGCACTTAGGTGATAGAAATAAGTAGAATATCATACGAGTTATGTTGGGTGCTTAACAATAGCGATCGCGATTAAGTACGAAAAAACCTCTAAATACTATAACAATACATGAAAGCAATTGCTTGTAGACGGAGCAATTCGAACGAATAAATACTGCAAAATAAATTAAATAAGTACCTAACGAGATATTTCAATCTATACTATACTTGTTTATGCATCGTGTTTTTTCGCTTCTGTTAACAGAAAAACTTCAGAATAATACGGGTTCTGAATACGTAAACATCTAACAACACTTACACGATATGGTATCAATCCTACGGGCAAGAACTTTCTAGAATAAAATGTCTAAACAGTCAACAAAGTTCTAAATTTTGGTATGAATTGACTATTAGAACCTAAAGGACACTTCCGTCATAAAATGTTCCCTAAAATTTCTACTACATCTACATGAGAAGCAAATGGTTCTAATTCCTACTAGACTAATTGAGAATTATTAGTTGATCTGAAAACGTTCATATTAGCTTCTTATCATAGTCGTAAAAACATCATTACCGAATGATGTGTGTTAATATTTATGGCTACGTTCATTTGGTCACCTATATAGTTTCCTAAGAGCGTTTATTACAGAACTAGTCCTTTAATAAAAATAGACAATCATTTTTGGGCTTGTGGCTTGATAATGCAAGTATTAAACTATTAAATGAAAGTAAATAATATTTCCAAATGTGCCTGTGAAAAATAGTGCATTAGAGTTTCATGATGATGATTTAAGCTTTCGAATCCACTTACAAAGTGTATAACACTACAAAAAACATACGAAAGTATTTATTATTTTCGTGCCGTTCAGATAAGTATTATATTGAAGGTTGAAAATGTAATTTACTTTTTGATTTTACGAATGATCTTACGGAACGATGCAGTCCACTTGGTACGCGTCAGTTTGGCACAATCGTTTTCGTCCAAAGTGGAATTGGGGCTGAATTTCTCTTTTGGCGTCGTTGCGTTGCTCTTATAGTCTCCGCAAATATCCGATGAAAAGCCAGAATCACTTCCAAAACCTACAAGTAATCAAATTAAATTCCAGCCGTATGCTCATAAGTAAAAAAATTGTGTTACAACTTAAAATGGTGCTACAAATGTTGCTAGTTTCGGAAATAACTGCTGCAAAAAAGTTCATTACTTTAATTAATGTGAGTTTAAGGGTAACTTGAAAACTGACTTTCACAATGTTATCCTGATAATGCATTCTGCAAACTTAAACATTATATTAGTTAAATGAATTTAATATTCCAAAATGCCTGGAATTGTCTAAAATGCTTTTTTCAATCTTTATATGGGTAAAATTAAATTCGTACCTCGAAAACTGTTTCTATTTTCTTGACTGTAGCCGTCCAATTGATCATCTTCTTTATCTCGCAAGTAACTTGAAGAAGTGTCAGAAACATCGTCCATGTAGGAAATGGACAATTCAGCAAAGGGAACGCTAAGTGAGGAACATTCACTTTGCACATACCCTAAAAACAATTRCAGATTTACAGTGGTTTACAGATTTACAGACAATATGGTGCTCCTATTAGGACAATATTAAATWTACGCTTAACCGAATATAACACGATTTAGGCAAAATTKCSTGTATCTTATTGTCTTTTGAAACTTTTKGGCCKYTTGKAAAATKTTTGTCAGACCTACAGATTCCGYACAATTAAAAAAACAAAAAAGGACACGRAAAAGTATTAATTCTGAATAACTGAACTAATTTCATTATTTYAAMAMAYGTRCAMARTKTATTCACAKKATTCAAAAKTAWACACASTSTATTACAGGTAAATAAACTTGTTTTTTTCTGCTTGCCGTAACAAATTTGCCGCACTAAGAGGGTGATTTCCTGGMAAACYCAAACAGCAAAATGAGTTTATTATTAATAGGTATTTAAAAATAAGGAATGCGCTACAAACTTGTGTTAGTTTCATACAATTTGCATACKCACAAAAATAATTACTTAAAATAAAGTTAAAAAGTTGCGCAAGAAAACTGTCCTTTCTACTGTATGAACRATGGATGAATGATGGACGTTTAGTATTATGGGATTTTTCCCTTGACCATCAAGCGCACCATTTTGCAACATGAAAAACTGSAAAAATGTACTTACCAGAAGCCGATGGAGAATCTTCTATAGGACAAAACCATTCGGAAAGACTCGCGCCTTCGCCGCAATGTATTGGAGACCTCGGCGGTTTGATCATATTACGCATTTCCAAGAAAGGCGTTTGTAGACAGCCAAACAACTTACGACTGAAAAACATTTTTTTTTTATTAAAAATTTTGTTGAAACTGCCTTTGAATAAACATGGGATTTTGAAACAAATTTATGTTTTTGGAACGCAAACCAATTATTAAAAAGGTTTTGTCGGCTCTGACTGTTGTCGATATATTAATTATTTAACATTTTAGAAAGTCAATTTTGCCAGTTTTTGTATGTATAGGCAGTTCAATAATGAGTATAGGAATATAAAATACAAAACCTTCAAAGTATGTCCGGCTCATTATGGAGTCAAGTAGTAAACAAATTAAGTGATCAATCTTTACAGTACAGTTTACAATATAAAACAGTAGTAAACACGCTAAACCGCAAAAAAGCATTGCTATGAAAACACATTGTGTTAAAATGTACTGAAGWRAKTTAAAKTGAKTAMATATAYGAATTTGTRCTAAWTTGTAATAACTGTATTMAAATGAACTGTGTAGRCGATTTCTRCCATAWCTTTTCTCACTGAAAAACATTTTGCTATTGATTGAATTTACGTAGGTATTTATTATATGAAAAATTGTTTTTATTCCATGGCCTGACGCCTATTGAAACATCAAAAGGGGCATTTGTGTGTTTTATCATTTTTTGCGTTCCGTAGGTAAAGCACCTACTTAAATACAGRGTGATTCAGAACTTTACTATACGCAAATGGCTTTGAATAGTTGCACTGAATTTACTAAATATGGCATACAATTATTTGATTTAYAATCTRCAAAWTATAAATTTTCTGTAACTTCAGCATGACCACACGTGAYTCCAGCAACTTTAGTTATCGTTTAATAAATATYAGTCAGATTAATGTGGGATTAAGCCTGGAAACAACGGAAAACTATAAAAACAAACATTAATTGACGCACTTATTATTATTGGGCGATATCCTCTTGTATGACGACTTAGCATATGCACACACGGAGCATTTCTTTTGCTTGCAATTGGCCAGATGTTCCACGGCTTTCTGGAACTGAGACGCTAACGTAGACGCCTGGTATTCCGGGGATTTCAGCTCCGTAACCTAAAAACAAAAAAAACCAATCGCAAACAATAATTGTTACAATTTTCTCCTTCAATTTGGTCATTAAAAGGCGCCGCTTTCTTCAAACATTCGGAACAAGTTCATGTTAAAATTCAACAGACAAACTAAAAGACAATAAAGGTGTTTATGTATTAGGCGCATGAGTCTCATTCGCATGTAGAACAGCAAAAACCTTGCTGTTGCACACAAATGTGGTTTGCATTTGAACTGATTGTTTTTCTTAATGAGTCTTGAAAGTGTGCGTTTTGCCTAGAAGAAACTGATGCGGCAGATTTAGGATGGCTGGTTTATCAAGAGCAAATAATGCAAATAAAACGAGTTGTGGTCGATCGTTGTCCGAACAAATTCGGCAAACTACTAAAAATAAAAACACAGAAGTTACTGGCGATTTTCGCAAAAATTCTTATACTTGTATGTTTTTTTAAATAAAAGTCAGTTGGGCTGTTGATACTTGATAACTGATTCACCGGATAAATTGATTAAGTATATTGATTTACGGTTCCTAAAACCATAGACGAAGATTATTGATTTCGACATCCATTCTTCCAACAAAACACCCTTGATTTTGCTCAAATCGAACCGAAAAATTAGAGCGCTCCTTAAAATGAACTTGTTAAAACAAGTGCTTATAATTACGAAACACTCGGTTTCAAAATGGCAAAAAGGCTTTCAATCATGAAAGGTCTTCAAGAAGCCATAAAAATACAATTTCAGTGGCGTCTTTAGGGAATTGTGCAAATGCTCTATCTAGCACAGTGAGTGTCCAAACGTTCGGAGCCACCCTGTATATAAAAGACTTCTCTTCGTTGTATTGTAGTGAGACATTAGTATGCACGCTTCTATTGTTAACAGTATTATTCGCATGAAATTGCGCTAATTAGAGCCATTTGCATTGTTTTTAGTATGCAGACTCTGGTAGAGCGGGCAATTGACCGGAGTTCACCTCAAGCTCTGGTTCATCGCCAATCTTTATAACCCAGTGATTTGAAAGTGTAGAAAATGCTACATTAATATTAATGCCCGTACAGTTTGATTAAACGAAATTTATCGGATGGTCTATTCAATTAACTGTTCTCGGCAATATACATCCATCAAACTGTTTAAGTGCTGCATGTGGAGAAGTCGACAATAAATGTCAATATTTCTCAAGTTATTAGTGGTTTATGATCCGTATGTGTTCCTATCTGATTTTCTATAATTATGTAACAGCAGGCATTATCTTCCGGGGTACTTTTTTAGTGCGCAGCAGGAAGAGAACAAAGAATTGTATAACATTTAATAAAACTATTTACATTAACAATTACGAGTGTTTCCGAAGTGGGTTTATACATTTGTAGATGATTCGGTAACTCACTGACCTGGAGAACCCAAACAAATGTGAATATTTGTGGAAATAAACAGGGTTGATAATCAAATTTGTCACCCCCAAAAATATCTGAATACCCAATCGCTTGCATCCTCTAAACCGCAAAATACTTGCTTTTATATTTTTTTCCTGAATTTTTTAATGGATGGAATAATCGGAGGAGTTCGATTAGACAAACCGATTTATGCATGCTAAGTGTGGGCGATGAATGTGAGAATTCTGAAACCCTGATAGAGAAACGCCGCACACCACAGACCGAGAAAATAGAAAAAATGACA
>NW_026019116.1:7571383-7573348 GCF_020466585.1 Dendroctonus ponderosae | reverse complement strand
TAAATATTTATAGACAAACCGATTTATGCAAGCTAAGTGTGGGCGATGAATGTGAAAATTCTGAAACCCTGATAGAGAAACGCCGCACACCACAGACCGTCGAGAAAATAGAAAAAAATGACACAGTTCAAGAAAAAAACAACGAGAAGTTTCGGCTTATAAAGGCAACCGACCTGAATGACTTGTGGTTGATTTAAGTAAAAAAACACTGAAAACTGTACGATTACTGGGTTCCAAGAGCTCCATTAACTTGGACCATATACATCGTGCACCTTAGTCGGCGTTTCGATGAAGCAATAAATGAAATTTCTCTTCTGAAACGACATTTTCGGCATTTCCTCGATCCCAAGCAGGAAAAGACGGCTGTTACACATCGAACGCGAAATCGGATTATCGGAACACCAGGTGAAAGCCCAATTGCCGCAATTATCGCGCTGATTTACGAGGTGATACATTAAGAGCACTTTGGTACTTAAGCTGCTCGAGTAGAGTTTAAATATTGGGCTCTTAGAACGTCGAGGATCTTAATTAATTAACAATGCTCCTGCCTTCTGAGACTTTTCAACCAAGTGCCATTCATTACGAACAACAATTGCAGCGGAACTGGCTTGATAAACGCACAGCGAAACAAAAAATACATTTTCATATTCAACTTTCCCCGGCGTTATCGCTTATCTATTCTAGCTCCTGGGGCACCGTCTATGATTTTGAAGGGGCACTCCTTACTTAATTGCCACATTTACCTTGGTTTATTAAGCGGTTAGGAGCTATTGTTTTCACGCTTAAAGTACTTCACAGGTTTTTTCCTTTATTTGCCTTTACAACGACGCAGAACAACAATGAATGCTAAAGTTCTTATCCAGTGATCTTCATTCATCTATCAACCTTCGAGTGTTGATGAGTACAGTCTGAAATTGGGTTGAAAGCTTTAAAACGTAAAGGATGTTAGATTTGATCAGCTTTATTTTCAGCTGCGGAATCGAATCGAACCAAACTCGAAATTTTGGAGGCAATAATTATTAGCTAGATAAAGTTTGCCATCACTTGACTGGACCTTATCGGGCGGCTGATTTAAAGATATGGCGTGCTATTGTGCGCTTTTACATGTACTCGAACTACAAAGTTTTTTATATTGTTTTAAATTTAAATGCGGCATCAATCAAACTCCTAAATGAATATCATTTAATTATTAAATTAATTTCTATAAGACACTATATAGAAAATGTGAGCCCTTTGATATAATTTTGGAAAGACTGACACTGTAGGGCAAAGTTCAAACAGTAAAAAAAGAATACAGATTAGATTAAGCGAATATGAACAATGTATTCATACTTATCTATGTTTCCTCGAGCGCTGAATTTATACGACCTTGTTATGTTTCTATGAATATACCCAAGCCAGACATAAATAGGGGAAAAAATAGTGAAAAAATTAGGAAGAAAGGCAAGCCTATAAATAATCATCAATGGGACGGAACACACGCATCGCTGAACACTGGCATTTTTCTGTGTGGGTATTTTTATATGACAAACCTCTGCAATATAATTATTCTGGTCATCGTCAAACAACGCGGTCAAATTGATGCACGCACACGCTCCACTGATTCACTCAGCTTATTAGAATGGGTTGGTCAATTTGAGAGATTTTGCAACCAACAGGAAAAAAATCCCTCTATCGATCTATGTGATCGCCAGCTCAATGGAATAATTAATGGAATTTTTCCAAATTTTTGTTTACATAAAAACATGGAAGTCGAAAACATTTTTTCGATTCATTGGTCCGGCAAAAATCGGAAACTAATAGTTTCTCATTATGGCATTCAAAAATCATTAACCACATCTATTGGCTATGTTTCCGTGTGGCTTGGCTTCATTCATCATCATTTTCTGATTTTTGGGCAGCATTCCAACTGAACAAATTCGCCAAAAATATTGGTGACTAAAACTTGCATTTTTTCGAAATTTT
>NW_026019116.1:7564999-7571011 GCF_020466585.1 Dendroctonus ponderosae | reverse complement strand
GATCGATAATAAGCGAGCAATTGACGATTTTCTAAAAACTTAAGACATAAACTTAAACACGAAAACACTGGCAATGGGAAAATGGGGACGCAGTTTAGGGGCTGAAAACGGTTGCTTCGACCCTTCGAAAAAAAGGCGACTAGTTTTCAAGTTACGTACATTTTTCCAAAAAAAAATCCAGAAATTAAGCGATTTTTTTTGGAAAAATGTTCCAATGTTGGAACCTCAACAAATATTTGCCGACATTCTACAAGAAAATCCCGATAATCATTTATTAGGAATTTTGAAATCACCCTGTCTTTACAACAATTTATATCAATTGATGCCACAAATTCTGAACTATTCCAACCAGTTGGCGCTGTTAATAAGAACATTTTTAACATCTTACTTTAACAATCTGTATAATTTTGTATTTCATGTGTAAAACACCGGCTGCATGGCAGACAACACAATGTTTTCTAAGTAAATCAATCATCAAAAAGTAGGCAAAAAATTGCCGCTCCTTTTTATAAAAACTTGTTTGCATTGCCAAAAGTTCGTCATCTTTGGATTGCCACCAAGTTTTGTGCAGATCCACCGGCAAAAGCATAATTAAATTAAAAATATGAATGACTTTATAATTACTGAATTGGCAAATTAAAATTCAAACATGACGCAACAACTTAATAAACTCTTCGAGTAAAAGATACAAGCGAGCATATAAATAGAACCTGCCTAATTAATGCAATTAACCAACAATTAATGCAATTTGAAAATGATTTTTCCCTTATATAACCGAGCAAGGTTATTATCAATTTAAATTATTAATAGCGGTGAAAGATGTATGTTTGATTGGTAAATGGCGGTGTTTGGAATGGCAAAGTATACCGGAAATTGGTCTGGTAATTGTAATACACGTTGCAATGATATCAGTTTGGTAAAAATATAAGCAAAAAAATATGGAAATTCTTACTCTTCGGTCCGCAAATTCGGAAGCATCCGTTCGCCGTCGAAGAATGTGAGGAACGCATCGTGTCAGTCCTTTCCGCTCTGCTTCCAAAGCCTCTTTTAGTTTGTCGTTCTACACGTAAGAAAATCGCATGGTAAAAAATCTGCTACGAAAAACAGGAACTGCATAATTATAAACTGAAAGAAGCAACAGATTTCCGAGCAACAAGAACTAATTAGTGTAATTTCAGCCATCAAGGAAACGCTGTTCTCAGTTAAATGCGTGATGATTTGTGTTAAAAATGAGCAAATAAATGTGTCTATAACTACGATCTCTTAGAGAACGGTGCATTGTCTATTGTTTCAGCCAAACTACTTTCAGAGCTTGTAATCTTCAGAAAGCTCACCAGCTTTTTAACAGTTGGTAATTTGAAAATCAGTTTCTACATCCTACACGCGCTCGGTGAGAAATAATTAATACAAAAAGATTAAATATTTCTTTGTGGATAATTTATAAAACGTATCGATCATCAATTACGCAAAGTACATAAATAGACTTATAATAAAATAAAAGGAGGAAATATAGATACTCACTTCTCTCTCTAAAGTTTCTTTTTCATTCTTGATTTTAGTTAAATGATGGACCACTTCCTGCCTAGCCCTTTCTAGCTTTCTCCTGTTGTACTCTGACTCCTTGGCCTGCTCTTGTATCTGTAAGAAATGAACGTTGAGCGGAATATTTCCCTTTAAACAACAGCTCAACTTACCAGTCTTAAAGTTTTGTCGCGTTCTTTTTCAATCATAGCCTTCTGTTCGAAAAGTTTCTCTTTTTCAGCCCTTAACTGCAAAGAAAACGAATATCAAGTTTGGTTCAAATTTGCCCCAGATATTCTAGTTTCAATTATTTGAAAACTGGACTATTCTTAGACACAGGAAACTGGATAGTTATTAATATTCCATTCAAAATCGATACACATTCGTCGACCGAAATTCCAAACAATAGCCTTTCAAAGGTTTCGAGGGTGATGAGCCATCATTCTAAGTTTAGTCAACGTTTCTGTTCATTTGCATAATACGAAGCATGCATAGTAATGATCATTAACTAATATTGCAAAATATGCATGCGAATTTAACGTTGGGAATTGCATATGGATATTTATGTGAAATAGTCTTTCACTCAAACATGTCTTATCATAAAAGGAAGACCTACACTTTACTTGTACAACCCACATATATTATGTTAATTTGCTGAACCGAAGCACATTTGCATGGCAAAATATAGTTTTAAATGTACATTCTTAAACACAATTGACTTCTTGAATTATCTAATTTAAACAAATGTGTTATCAGACCAAAATAAGTTTAAATGTGTATGGAAATGTTTAGTGGATAACTCTAGATTATCTGCAATAAATTATTTAAAAAACCAGGAAAGTATTTAAATTTTTAAAGTTTAAGATAGTTAAAATTAAACAAGGTTTTGGTAATTTAGACCAATTTAATGTCCCTCTTTCTTTCAGATCCCATTTCATAGTGTAATGGAGCAAGTAAAATAAAAAGTGTAAAGAAAAAAAGTGTTTTCACTTTTTTTTAAATGTTGATATATATAAAGTAGTTATGGCAAACATTACACTGATATAATTTTTTTGCAAAAAAGGTCTCTATAATAATTTTAAAGCAAATTTAAATTCGCTATTTTCCGCCAAAAACCCCGAATCCGTATCGTCGGTTGCCTATCGCGATTGTGACGTAGCAGGTCATATCAACAAAGTGTCTCGTGTATATTTTGTTGTTTTCGCAGCTTTATTTCATTATTTAAGTTATTGTGATTGTCATTATTTTATTGATTATTATTTTGCATAATGGAAAATAGTGACCTGTATGGATCACAAAATAAGTGTGTTTGTTGACGCTTTAAGGAATCCTTCTGAAGCGATTTTTTAGCTTAACACAAACTGTAAATTATTTTTATACCATAGATTAATGTTCAGTTTGTAGGAATTTTTAATACAATAAAAACACCCTATTGTCCGCAGAATTTCAATAGAATGTTTGGAGGTTTGGACACTCGAGGACAAACACAAATGTAAATATATGCGGATATTCAATTCACGTAAAAATGTTACATACCTTATCGCATTGTTCCTCAAGGTACACCACTCTTTCTAAATTGATAAACACTTCATCTTCTTTTTCTCTGAGCAGACACTCATTTGATTCAAGTCTTCTGGCTATTCTTTCTCTTTGTTGGATAAGATCATCTCTTTCAGTCTGAAACAAAAAACATTACTCTATCAAACACGACCTAAAAGATGGGTTTGTAAGATACATAGAAAATGACGAAAAAAGCCAACAATCCTTCCGCTTTACAGCTCACCATCAACTATATGGTTCTATCATTGAAATGTTAAAATGTGATTGGATTAGATGGGGTTGATCGTTCTAATACAACAATTACAAACCGAGTTTATTCAAATTACCACAAATTTAAACTGAAAATCGTATAACAAACCAGGAGATATTTTATTGTCTAAGATTTTTATATTATTTGGCCAAATAAAGGTAGGTAGTGACGGACTGAAGTTGCAGTAATTTAACGTTAGGAGATTAAGCGAAGTTCATTCAACATTGGCATTGAAACTGTCTGGAAATACATCCTTAATTACCTTCAGGCGCAGCGCTTTATTGTGTGTAAATTGTGGTAAATTTCGAATGAAAGAAGCGGTAGGAAGTTAGTATATACCGATTCATTATTGTCTGCAAATGCTTGTTTAATCTGGGTCTTGAACAATAACATGCAACAATAAAAGTCGACTTTGGAAGTGAAATTAAATCCTCCGAAACTACTTTCGTTAAAGATCATTGTTGCACATCATTCAATACAGCAAGTTTGCCTCCCAACAAGTTAACGAACCGGAATTTTTGCTCCGAGTTTATACTCAAAGCTCCCCACAATACATCTGCTGACGACGGTAGTAAAACCATTGAAAAAACTCCAAAACAACAAGATTTGTGTATTTATTCATGTCTGAAGTTTCAGCTTCGTCTCTTTAAATGTACGTCACACAACACACAAAAAGTGGTTCAGTTTCCAACTAACAAAAAATCAAATTTAAGCACGAAAACACTGGAAATGGTGGAATGGAGATGCAGTTTAGGGGTAAAAAACGGTTATTGCGATATTTGCGGCGAAACTTGACTTCCTAGGAAGAAATTAATCGATAAAATGGCAAAAAACGATTTTTCGGCAATCAATTTTTTATCACATAAATGATTTAAGTATTTAATTTACATGAAAATCTGTAAGAGTTTTGTGGTGTTGAACAAGGGTTATTTGTTGCAATTCAGAAGACGAGGCTAGTTTTCGAGTTATGCACATTTTTCGAAAAAACTCAGCCCATAATGATAATTATTCATTTGGCTAGTTTTTTCCTCCGCTCCAGCGAAACGTAAATTTACATTTTCCTCACTCTCTACGTGATTGAGTTGAGAAATTCTAGAGCAACATTATAACGCAAGTAAAAATTATAATCTCGAAGAACTCAAAAAAAATTATACTTGAAAAACACTTTGCCGATAATTCTATAATTAAAATAAAAAAATACTATTTTTAATAACGTGTCCTAAAATAATATGCGGCGCCGAATTGGCATATAAATACCAAAGTGACTGTGTGTGAAAGTCAATTTGGTGATGGCAATAAACTGAAAAAGCTGATTGATGACGTGCAATACTATTAGCTTTAGATCGATTGTTCTGCGCTAATTATGAACAGGAAGCAAATGAACACGCACCTTAACCTCATGATATTTCTCCTCTAGATAATAGGCAATGTTTCGGGCCTCTTCATACTTTTGCGACAGGTGTAGATACTTGTCGTAATGCTTTTTGAAGAGGACAAACCTGAAAAGAAAAATATTAACTAATCAACTGGATTAACTTGGAAATATATACAGCGAAAGTACTTTTATAGACTTTCTCCTTATTTCCTAAAGAGCCGGCTGCATCCCCTAGAGGAATGGCGCCAAAATGAGCAGCTGACAAAGTTTTGCTCCCTCAATGACAAAACAGTGAATAGATGTTTTGAATGTTGCGATTTTTGCAATTTCTTATAATAGTAAATCAGCCCTAGTAAAAATATACTATTTAGTGAGCAAACTGAAGTGCAGACTTATAGATCGTGTCTGTGCTTCAAGTTTCATAATGCAAATCTTCAGTAGTTATTTAAGTACCTAAAGTAACTACGTTAATTAATCATTTAAACTGACTTGGGTGCTGTTGCAAAGCAAAAAGCTTTGTTGTCGAACTGCGCAATACTAAACAACCTTTACAAAATTGGTGGACATCACGATAAAACAATACTTTTATTTTTTAACTAGTTCCATATTTTTTTATTTGGTTATTTATCAATAAATTAATAAACCTACATCGACAGCTACTTTCGCCCTTTCGCAAGACCCGTTTCAAGTTAAAATTTGCAATCGTTTTGCGTCGGTTTTTCTTATCACCGATTAATGATTGATCCATAACAAATAGATTAGTGAAAGTTAAATAATACGGACTATAATACAAGCTTCCGAGTATATCCCATAGAATAATGAAACTTGTCTAATTCGTCGCATTAAATTCTGCTTAAAGAAGTACCTCCTTTTCAGCTAGTAACGTAATCCATTCAGTTCACCTATTTCCCTCTAAAACCCCAATGCTTAAATCTGATGGCCCAATTACTTATTAAAGATTCAAAGACGGACTTAACGGTTGCGGCTTACAAAAAAAAAACTAGTTCTGTGAGCTGATTGCAAACGGCTGGTAGTTGGTTATCGAAAGTGGAGTAGCAACAAAAATGTACCCATATGTTAAAAACTCGCTAAAAAACCGACAAAAAATAAAATTTAACATCATAAACAAAACCATTCGGCAGGAAATCAATTAATTCCGTATCGGAAACTATAAAAACGTGAGAACGAAGATATTCGGGATTATGAGAAAGTTACAAATTTTCGATTTAAACCGATTTTCAGACAGCATACAAGTACATGATTTTTATTTCTCATTAGCGGCATTGATAATAAATGGACAAAAGTT
>NW_026019116.1:7562295-7564000 GCF_020466585.1 Dendroctonus ponderosae | reverse complement strand
AATTAGTCGGAACCCAGGAGAGGGTAACTTGTTGAGAAGGTTTGGTGTCACTTCTAACTATAGTTATATTATTTACCATTGCATTTATTTGTGACAGTCACACCTTAGATGTTAGATGTATACAGAATAAACAGACTCCTTATATCTACCAGGTACTCACCGATAAAAATCATTTTCACTGACAATATCCCTAAGACTGTCCTCGGGATCGACGACCCGATCATAAACTGAAGCCCTTTTACTCCGGTACTTCGGGAGCACCACCACTTCAGGTTTGTCCAAAAAGTCTTTCTTCGTTGGCGACATACACCCCGAGTCTAACAAATTCTCTGAATGTCCGTGATGTATTTCTTCACTAACGGGAATATCTGCGGGATTTTGAAGCACTAGCTCATCACTTTTACTTGAGGACAAGTCACTGAAAAACTCCGTGTTTTTACTGGCTCTGTAAGTGTCCAGTAAGGCCCTCGGGAAAGTGTCTCCGCGAGAAATTATTACTTCAGTCATTTTTAGCACAAGTGATCACCAAATGTTCTATTAGGGGCAAAATAGCTATACAAGATGCACTTAGAATAATGGCAATCCGCTTGCAGGCACTCCAATACCATGATTTGAATGTAAATTAGTGAAAAAGCCAACTAAACGAGCTCTAAAACTCAGCAACTTCAACAACACATGAATATAAACCGAGTAAACAACACAAAAATCGCGTTCGCGTCAGCAGACTGATCCATAGAACAAGGCAGGGATCTCACATTGACATGACACAAGACTGTTTTGCCAACTAGCGCATATATCGCAATCGGCTCCTTGCTTAAATAACATGCGCAAGTTAGTTTGAGGTTACGTTAATCAAAACAAACTTCTATTTACTAGTTAGTTACACAAAATATCCCCCCTATGTATGGGGGTATGTTCTGTGGTTAGTTACAGAGACAAGTTACTTGTCTCCGGTCTGAGGCATGCCCTGAGCACTCTCACTTAAAAACCTAACCGAGAACAACCGATTTCATAGTCGCCAGAGGCGCTACAGACGATAAAGAGCTACAGATTAAATCATGAAATAACTCACTGTAGGAAAATATTCTGTGGATGAATGCGATAACGCAAGTCAAATGTCAAATAAATCATTCCCATTGTTGTTTGTGGGTTTGTCATGGATGTATGATGACCAATCCACAAAATATCCCCCCTTATGGGGGTATGTTCTGTGGACCAATCAGTCTTAGTCGGAAAGCATGGGAGATCAGTTCGCCCACTGCCTTATCGCCTTTGAAAATGTCCACCGCAGTTATGGGCGAAACGTGAGGAAGAAATTCCGATAGACCACGGCTTCAAAGCCCGGAAAACATTCCTAAATGTAATTCTTATGAAACTTTCAGCATCTTTAGAGGGTGTTCTAAAGCCGGTGAAACTTTAAAATTGCCTTTTGCGTTAGTTTGAAAGATACGAAATTTTAAAGGAGGGAGAGTTCTCTGGAAGCAATTTATACCCACATTTACTAAGTTCAGTTTTCGCGTCTATTTTCATGAAACTTGTGTCAGCTATTTTCTAAAGCTGGTAAAACCTCCAAGTTGCTACCTGCAATAGTTTTGAAAATTCGAATTTTAAATAGATGGTAGTTGCCTGGAAACATCCAATTTTGAGACCAACATTTACTAAGCTGGTAAAGTTTAGAATTCAACTCGATTTTTCTGAAACTTTC
>NW_026019116.1:7556949-7561296 GCF_020466585.1 Dendroctonus ponderosae | reverse complement strand
GTATTTTAAAACGAAACAAAAATCAGTTGACTTTCGAAAAATAACAACATTAGGGACTCATAATATTTTCTACTGTACTTAGCTGGGTGCGGCCTTATTCCCAACTTTCCTTAAGGAACGTACCCAAATTGCTACGGTCACTGCAGGCTGACACGCTGACATTTATAGGTTATGATACAGTCATATGAGACAACAAAAACAAAGAAGAAAATAAATAATAACAACTCGATATGTTTATCGTAAGTTGACCCGACTGCAGGAATCATGAGCAAAAACTTACAGTCGCTAACGAAATTAACAGAATTTGCCCCACTGCAACAAGAGGAGAAACCTCAAGGTGTGGGTAAAATTCTATCAAAATTTTTCAAAATATCGAAAACTGAACATGTGCAAAACTCGGACAACAATACTGCCAGCTCAGAGGGTGGGTCCACATGGGATAAAGATTCGACCACCCCATCAGATGCGTCCTCCCCAAATATTTACCCGGTAGACCTAGATGAAGGCAGAAGTCTACCAAATGTTCTAAAAAGAATCAGTAATCTGTTGGCACTTAAAACTAACGTAAGTTAAGGTGTAGTTGCGCTAGTGATTTAATCGAATACTTACAATTAAATGTAGAGTTTGCAAGACTATGCCGACACAGATTTAAAGCAGTATTGGATGCCAGATTCAGTAAGTAAGGAGTGTTACGAGTGCTCAGAAAAATTCACAACATTTCGAAGAAGACACCATTGCAGAGTATGTGGTCAGATTTTCTGTTCTCAATGCTGCAATCAGCAAATTCCTGGCAAAATATTCGGATGTACAGGTGAGCGAAATAATTGGCTCTAATTTAACACTTTGCTAAAAGTTTGGGCTTGCAGGAGATTTGAGAGTGTGCACTTATTGTTGCAAAGTAGTATTGTCTTATCTTCAATCTTCGAACTTCAATGAGAATCTGTCGACCGATTTAAAGGCGTTGCAAGAAAACTTGCAGAGCAAATTTGGAGACTCTCCAAGTACCTTATTGGCCAATGAAATAGCACATAATGCTGCTCTAAATGCATCTGAAAGCTGTGAAGGGCTAAGAAGGAAAATTTCCGTTGGGTATCAGGAAGAGCGTTTTGGCACTGAAAGGTTCAACTGCAACATTGCGTAGCTGGGCTATAAAATCAACAATTATGACTTTATTTTACAGTTCTGCGACATACCTTTCGAATGAAGAGAAGTGCAAGGCTCTGCAAAATTCCGCGTCTCTAAAAAACCTGTTTGATGAAATCTGCAAATCTACTACAGGAATCAATTTCGGTCCTTACAAACATCGCCGCAGGACTTATCCTGAATGCTTTTTAGGGTCTGAGTTGGTCGACTGGTTGATTTGCCAGCAAAAGGCAAAAACTCGGTAAAAGATTAAATGTAGATGTTGTTCTCTATTTGAGGAGGCTCATATTTTGTAGGGTGCAAGCAGCTGCTTTATCGCAAGCACTTCTAGAAGGTGGCTACATAGAATCGTTTTCGGAGCCCATTGTATTTACCGACGGATATGTCCGCTATCGGAAAGGAAACTTGTTCTCCACAAATTTTACGAGATTGTCGCCTAATTATGAAGCACCTCCGCAAGAAGAACCGAACTGGGTACAGCAAATTCCTCACGAGCTCGGCAATACAGGTAGAAAACGGTTTTGTTATTAATGGGTAAATTGCGACTTTTTTTGCGCTATGGAAAAATTATTCAATGTTCATGGTGATTCAGAATGGTGCCACTCATTTGAATAAGCAAGTCGTTTATTGTCATCATTGATTCTTTTAAATGTAATGCGTTTAACGCATTCAAATGAAGACTACGCTGACATTATTTTCGTGAGTGGATATTGTAGCGGTAGTGCCGACCTGAGAGAATACCAACAGTGCCAAAATCGCCGTGTTCCGGACAAGTAAACGTTCAGCAGAAGATTAACAAATCTTCGATTAACAGGTAGGTTTGCTAGGCGAATTGTATTTCAAGAACCCTTTTCTGTGACGAAGCTACATTTCCAAGAGATGCAATCAACAATTTCCACAATGATCATCTGTGGTCAACACTCATGCTATTCGTGTAACTCATTTTCAGTGAAAAGTGGAATTTGAAGAGTTGCTGGTCCACCGAGATTTCCAGACCTCAATCCATTAGACGTTTTTATATTCATCATTGACTACATCGCATTGTTGACTGTTAAGAAACGTTTTAATATACAATATCATTGTACTTGATCGTTGCATAAGCGAGGTGTAAAACATAGTAAAATAAATGAATAAATTGCTTACATCGAAACGTAGCCTTAATAGGGAGAAGCCCATTTAGTGTATCTGGCAAATGCGAAAAGAAAAAGCATTGAGGTGGCTAAAGTTCCACATAGCAGCAGAGCTCGGTTGGAATTTCGTGATGATTTCGGTTTCAGAATGTTCCTTTCGAGGTCTTCCACTTGATGCTCAAATGAACTGATGCAATTTTCCAAGCACACAATAGCTGGATTAATTTTGATGTAGCACAAATCCACGTCCGTCTTTCGCAAAGCGAACGTTAGATTAGCGAAATGCTTCATCAATTGGACTTTAATCTGTGTTAACACTAAGCCCAGAAATTGATGGTTGACTGTAATATCTCGTTTCTTTTCGGTGGGTATTTGTAAGTTGGCAAAGTGCTGGAGGACCCTGACTCTGGTTTCTTCATCGTCGATGCCTATGAGTTCTAGATCTTCTTCAACCAGGAGTTTTAGAATATACGTGTCGATTCTATGGTCTTTAAAGTTGTTGATGTATTGTTCAGCTTGACAACTACGTAGTACAGTTTCTAGTAAATCCATTTTCTATTTCCGGATTATCGAAGCAGTAAAAGGAACTGTGTTTATAACAATGAATGAAAAAAGCGGCAAAATTCAATATCATGTTTTGATTGGAAACGTCAGATAGCCTAACCTTATTCATCAGCTGTTTTTCCATGGTAGATTAAATGATAGTGCGTTCATAAATGAAGGTGGCCACAAGGAACTAATGACGATAAGAGTCGAGTTTTCACTCTACTTTTTCCACGACTAATTGAAAATTTGTCCCGTTCCAAACTAGTCCAAAAAGTTCCACACCTGGAACGAGGCAGCAGATTTCAATTTGACAGTGTACATGTTTGTATCGAAATAATTTTGTCGTTGCCATGGATACTACTTGGTAGTTTGACACGCAGTGCAAAGATAATATACAGGGTGTTCCGAAAATGTCAGGGTCAGATAATATACAGGGTGTTTGAATGAAAAATGATAATTGTCAATTTTAGTGAAAAAATATACAGTTACTTTAACTTAACTTTACTGTTCTAATGTCATTAAGCTGAGGTCAGTTTATCTGGCAAAAAAATATCACTTGTCACAGAATTGTTGCCAGTATCATTTATTGGCTCCAGGATTGTATAGGATTAATTAGTTACTCATAAGCGTTTATTTAATTGACAGATTCAGACAATGAGCAAATATCGCCATCACTGACTGGCTTATCAACTTCAAATTCTTATATGCTCAATTTGAATCTTGAAGCGAACAGCGTCTACTTATCCAGGCCTCTGGAATCACCTTATGGCCAACAGAATCAGGAAAATGAAGTACGAACACACACGCACGAAGAAACAACAGTGGTTCAACCGTCCGATCAGAGGGAATTAGCTCCAGAATCAGGTATTGGTTGGTCCAAAAAATTTTGATTTGCTTACATGCAAACGTATTATTTCTGGCAAATCTTTTTGTTTGAGTCTGTTGCCTCTAAAGGAATTATTGGAAAAAGTGCTTAACACGTTCGGTACTTGAATGTCAAAAATTGAAAGATGTTATTATTTGCTACTATGGAAACAATGCTGTATGTCTTATACTATTTTCCATGGCTAACTTCGATCAACTAAATTGAAAAAGTATGATTTGTTCGCAGACACTTTATTTGCGGAAAAAACCTAACGATGTGATCTAGCATAGAAATCGTAATAAAATGCTCTATTCGGTAAAGCAAGAATCAAGTATTGTTGCCATTTAGAAAAACCTAATTTTAAAAAATGAAATTTTTTCAAAATGTCTCAAATTTTACGTTATTTTCAGCCGACGGACGCGAAGAATGCATCGAACTGGTTAAAAACATGCTAGGTTAAAATGTTCAGATGTATAATGCACTCTTACCTTGGTCACCCTGTAGAATGCTTATGTTTTCCAATACAGCGGGTCTCAATTGGAAAACTTCCCATCCTTAATATCCTGCCAACGATTGAATGAAGTCGCAAAAATCGTAAACATTTCCTTTACAATCGCGAATTTTCTAGTTTAAAGTCACATTTTCGGGGCCTTCAATCCTTCG
>NW_026019116.1:7554637-7556681 GCF_020466585.1 Dendroctonus ponderosae | reverse complement strand
GGGACGGTTTCTAGGCAACGAAGGTTGTTGATTTCTTCGAAAGTGGAGAAGTACTGATTTTGTGCGGAAAATATTCCTTGTGCAGACAAGCATAAGATGGTAAAAGAAGTAAAACGTTAATGACCCCCATGACCCCCCCTGGATTCGCCCTTGCTTGCAAGTCCCTCTATCAATCGTTGATCTCCAATTATTAAGTAGAAAGAGCCAGTAGACAGACGCTGTAGATGAGTTCTATGTTGGGATAGTTATTCAGTCCTTCGTAGGATGGTTTAACGCATCTGTTCTCCGGGAAGAAAACGGCGAAAAAGAAGCATACGAACTACTTTCTGAGGCTTATGAACAACACGAGCACAGTTTGCTCAAACAGTTACTGTTAGCAAGAGGCCTGCCCTCTACATGGAGTGGTATTTTAACGCCCTTAGTCAGGAACATCATCTCAGTAATCAGACCCGGTAAGAAAAATGCTCTTAAGCGGAATCGCAATTATCAGCAAATCGGGAAGAAGTTTAGTCTCATTGAAACGGTAGCGTAAAAAAAAGAATACCAATAACTAAACGTCGCGATTTTCGGTTGTCTACAGTGTTTTGTAGTGAAGATAAATTGTCAATTTTTCAGACAAAAACCACGATGCAATTGCACTGGACATTCGCAACTACATTCAGATTAAAAAGCTGCCGGGAGGCAGCAAAGAAAATTCCTATTTGGTCAACGGCATAGTGTGCAGTAAAAATGTGGCTCATAAGGACATGGCCGTCGATATCGAAAACCCTAGAATACTGTTGCTAGAGTGTTCGATAGTATATCAAAGAACTGAAGGCAGATTGATGTCTTTGGAACCGGTGCTCATGCAAGAGCAAGAGTACCTTCGGCACGTAGTGGCTCGAATAGCCGCTCTACAACCAGATGTGGTATTGGTGCATAAAAACATATCACGACTGGCCCAAGACATGTTAAGACAACATCAAATAACGCTGGTTCACAATGTGAAAAGATCTGTTCTTGATCGGTTGGCCAGATGTACTGAAGCGGACATTGTAACGGCAGTGGACGCACATATCGGGCGGCCAAAGTTGGGAACTTGCGCCAGGTTTTACTTGAAAACTTTCAACAGAAATAAAGGTATTGTTTCCCTGATCGGTGCTTTAAAAGGCAATGAATTAATTAATTTTTGTTTAGATGGAGGTAAAACGTTAATGCTCTTCGAAGGTCTGGTAAACCCCAGTCTTGGCGCCACGGTTCTATTGAGAGGCGCCTCCAAGTCAGAGCTAGCAAGAGTGAAAGAGGTGGCATCTTTTATGGTCTTCTCCGCTTACAATTGGAGATTGGAAAAGTCGTTTTTGATGGATGAGTTTGCGTTGCCGCCCAATTCACGAATGGAATTTTTGGATGATAGCCGAGAGGCATCACCACAATCTCCTAAGCCCAAGGTAATGGTGGATTTGGTAAGTTCAGGGGCGGATCCAGTTTTAAAGTCAGGGGGGGGGGTTATGTAGAAAAAATGCAGTCTTCTTTTTGTTCTCTATGAAATTACAAGAATGATCGTATTTTTGTGCGAGGGTGGCGCAAGATTATTGCAAAATTTCATGTTTTTCGTCCCGTTTTGCATGTTTCTCGGAAGCAAAATGAGCAAGAACGCTCGTTTTTATATCATTCCAGAGATAACTAAATGGCCTTTATTCGAAGTTTCTCAAGAACCATTCGAGCCACAGGATTCGTTTTGGCATCGTTGGATAGAGAATTGAAAACTCGATTCAGCCGTAATAACGTGAGTGAGGAAATTCGAATAGTTTTGGCCCAGAAAGCGAAATTTGAATATCAAACACTTAGGTTCAAGATTATGGCAAAATTTCATGTTTTCCGGACCGTTTTTGCTCATATCTCGGAGGCAAAATGAGCAAGAACGCTCATTTGTACATCATTCCAGACAGAAATAAATGGCCTTTTTAGACAGTGAACCATGGATGGGGAAATGTTGGCAGTTTTCTCAAAAAATGCTTGAATTCAAGAAGTTTTAGATTTGCGTGGTTTTTTTTGAGTTGCAAAA
>NW_026019116.1:7553156-7554537 GCF_020466585.1 Dendroctonus ponderosae | reverse complement strand
GCCAAACAGCGTTTCCAGAGAGTTCCACTATCGTGACTGGTCTGAAATATAAAGATAAATACAAAGGACACGTACAGAAAATACGATTCCCTCAGTACTAAATAAGTATTTTTGTCTCAAATTGATCTTAGATTAAAAAATAAATAAAAGGTTTAAAAGTTATTTTGTGTATTTTATTAAATTATGTGGACTGGTTATTTCCTAGTTTGGGTTAGTCCTGTGTTATCTGAAGGAAAAGTAGTGAAGTCAAATGAGTGAAAAGTGGTCGAAAACCTCGTTTTCACAAGAAACACCACTTAGAAAGCTTTTAATAAAATTTCTTCAGTTGAAACTTCTTGTGTTTTTGCTGCGAACCGAAGTTCTTTCGACTTTTATAAAATGTATTTTGTGCTTCCAATATACGCCCAGAAATAAATAATTGCACAAAACGGAGCAGCTCCTTTGCAAAGCAAATATCAACAACAAAAAATAAACTTTCTTCCGCAACTTTAGAGTAAAGTGTCTTCTAAAGCTACCTGCTTTAGTTTGGGTTAGTAAAGGAGAGTGTAGGTCCATGGAAACATTAATTTTAAGACTAACAATTACTAAGCTGGCAAAATTCAGAATTCAGGAAGATTCTTATGAAACTTTCAGCATCGTTAGAGGGTCTTCTAAAGCCGGTGAAAATTTTAAAGGAGGGAGAGTTCTCTGGAAGCAATTTATACCCACATTTACTAAGTTCAGTTTTCGGGTCTATTTTCATGAAACTTGTGTCAGCTGTCGAGTGAGGTATTTTCTAAAGCTGGTGAAACCTCCAAGTTGCTACCTGCAATAGTTTTGAAAATTCGAATTTTTAAATAGATGGTAGTTGCCTGGAAACATCCAATTTTGAGACCAACATTTACTAAGCTGGTAAAGTTTAGAATTCAACTCGATTTTTCTGAAACTTTCTGCATTTTTAGAGTAATATATTTTCTAATGTTGATGAAACTTTCAAGGTGTTGCTCGCTTTAATTTGAAAATTGTAAATTTTTAAAGGAAAGAGCGCAGCGGAGCAAAAGCGTCCATTATGACTGATAGCTAAGCTAAGTAGGCACTTTGCTACAGGCATTGTATTCTTGGATGAAGGGTACCAGAGTAATAAAGTTAAGTTTTCCATCGCTTTAACGCTGCGAGCAGAAGAAAGCAATGACAAATCATGAGCTGGCAATAAAAAAACCAATGAAAAAAATCTTGTCAATATCAAGTTAGGTATTCCGTGGCTCCTTAATGCTGCAACCAAAGACGCATTCATAAATTCTGGCCCTTTACACAAAATATTGAGCTCAAAGGGCTCAAAAATTGAAACTGTTTCCACCCAAGCAGGGGAGAATGGTGAACTTTCCAACGTCGAAGGGTCGTT
>NW_026019116.1:7552249-7553056 GCF_020466585.1 Dendroctonus ponderosae | reverse complement strand
TCGTATCTTCCAAACTAACGCAAAAAGCAATTTTAAAGTTTCACCGGCTTTAGAAGACCCTCTAAAGATGCTGAAAGTTTCATAAGAATCTTCCTGAATTCTGAATTTTGCCAGCTTAGTAATTGTTGGTCTTAAAATTAATGTTTCCAGGGACCTACACTCTCCTTTACTAACCCAAACAAAAGCAGGCAGCTTTAGAAGACACTACTCTAAAGATGCGGAAAGTTTCATAAGAATCTCCCCGAAGCCTTATTTTTGCCATTTTAGTAAATCTCGGCCTCCTAATCTATTTTATTGACTTGTATCAATACAAACATAACGTTGAGATAGGGCTAAGGGTTATGTTTTAGGGTCGCTAAAACCATGCGCGGCATGTAACAGCGGCAGCTCGTGCCGTATCGTTGAAATATAAATTATTTAACATACATTTTCAATTGTTCTCTATTTCTCATTTTTGCTTCGAGAGTGCTACAAATTCAAAACATTAAAATTACTGTCTTTGTATCTACCTATCAAAGATTACCAAAATTTTCTTTGCTGATCTTTTTTTCTTGGTCTGTAAGAATACAAGTTGCAGATAGAACAATCGTTTCCTAAATTATTTCCTCAATCCTGTTGTTTAAGTAAAGGTCAACATTTTTAAATTAAGTTTCTTCGTTCTATTGCACAGGACTGGTTTCCATGATATAAACACATATATATATTTAAGCTGTGATATAAATGTTTTATGAGTATTATAAATTTGGATGCAAAAAGTCGTTAGGTATGTAAGAGGTAGCGAAGACAAGTATCACAAAATATCCGCCC
>NW_026019116.1:7551422-7552182 GCF_020466585.1 Dendroctonus ponderosae | reverse complement strand
GTTCACAGCATAGAAAGGGAGGATGTTCTGTGGTTCACACAGCACAGACTACTCAGTATTCAGAGGTATTCTGTGGTTTTGTGAGATTAAAGCAAACTTGTCAAAGTCAAAGGATATGGACGGGTCAATATGGGTTTGAACATAAAGCGCATGTCTGAACCAAGATCCAATCAATAAACTGTTCACTTTGCCAATTGGGTTTACAGTGTGAACCTATTCGCGACATACTTTTACCGATGTTTCCTTTGTTAACATGCTTGCACAAGCATGAAGTTTGACGTAAATCTACTGATAGGTGCGGCCGCGGTACTGTAGAGGTGATGCAAGCAACATGAATTCAGTTTATTTGGGTTAACTGTCATTCCCATCTGAATCGATTTATAGGTTAGATAAAAATGTCAAAGTATCAAAATTATAAGTAATTGTCTTTAAACAATGTCCGAAAAAGGAAAATGTAACGTAAATACTGACGGTAGTGTGTGTCTGAGTGATATTCTTAGTTCGTTTAACTCGTGTATCAAAGAAGAGCATGCATGGGCATTGTGTTATCAACTTTGTAGGTATTTTTGTGATTCTTTGGTTGCCAAAAAACAACATATTCATAATATAACTGAGGTACAGCATGTTTTCCTGAATACTGATGGCACTATACATGAAAACACCAGCTTGGCAAGGCAGAAAGTAAGAGAGCTGCTAAGGTAAATCTTAAAAACAAATGTATTAACATTTATGCCCACCTACAATCCATGGCAGTATCCCT
>NW_026019116.1:7549351-7551322 GCF_020466585.1 Dendroctonus ponderosae | reverse complement strand
TGCTTATTTTTAATTGTGTCGCAAGGGGCAGCTGATAATAGGGATAAATGACACAACTACACAAAAATACATATAAATATATATATTACTTGTTGTTTATATAAATACTTTTTACAGATGAAAAAATATTTGGAGCATTTTTAGGAATAACTTTAAAACATACGCCGTTTGTGATAGGAAGCCGTGCATTTTCTAACAGGCTTCAAGGCACCAATAAACAGCTACCATCTTCGCAGATTATTGACGATTTATGAAGACAGATAAGGAAAAAGATAATCTGCAAATATGGAAATTAATTTGAAAATTGTGAATTTTTAAAAGAAAGAGCGCAGCGTAGCAAAAGCGTCCATTATGACTGATAGCTAAGCTAAGTAGATACTTTGCTACAGACATTGTATTCTTGGATGGAGAGTACCAAGTAATAAAGTTAAGTTTTGCATCGCTTTAACGCTGCGAGCAGAAGAAAGCAATGACAAAATTGTCACAAAGTAACACACAAGAAAGCAATGACAAAAATGTGCTGGCAATCAATTGCTACTTACTCTAAATGGGAAGTTATGAATTTTTAAAGAGAAGAATTTTAAAAATAGTAAAGTCAACTGAGTAAAACTCAAAAAAAACCTGAGTAATTGCGAATTTTTCGTAGCTCTTAATAGCGCAATAAAAGTGAAGAATTCACAAATGATGACATATTTTGCGAATGGTGATGCGAATTACTTTTGATTTTGGTGGATCTGCTAAAAATTTTTTTTAGGTTTATTTTTTAAAAAAGTTTTCACGATTCCTGACAATTGAGCAAACGATTGATCGGAGATCGAGTATTTAATTAGCATTCAAAAGTCGCCCCATGAACGGCGATGCTTGTTTATCTTTACCCGAGAAAGCAACTTTGCTTACAATAAATATCCAAACCAATTCAATCGTGGAGTAGAATTTTGTAGAAAATCGTCAATAAAAAAAAAACTGAAATCGAACAGCATAGCAATGAGTCACCCAAAGGGCCAGCCAGCAAACGATTATGTGAGCTCTGTAGCTCGGTGAGTTTTTTATGTGAAACACCTTAATTTTGCATGAGTTTTATCGGATAGTTCAGTCTGTTATGGGCAAGGGACTGAATCGGTCGTCGGTTCTTTGTTCATGAATGAGATAAAAGTGCGAATTTAGTGCCATTTAGGCACCAACAGTCGACCATCTTACCTGTTAATTAGTGTAATTAGTGTGCTGAGTGTAATCCACATTTGTTTTCGACTTTGTGTGTATTTTCTTTGTGTGTGCTTTTGAATGTCTAATGATTTATAGACAATGGAGAATGGGGCCAGTTTGCAAAAAGCAAGTAAGAATGATTATCAATCTATAAACCCTTAACTTAAACTGAGTTGAGTTTTCTAGAAACATTTAAACTTTTATTCAGTTTCCGATTTATTTTCCTTTCCAATCAAATCACAGGGTTCTCGACTAAGTTTATGTAATAATACAGATTTTTGTTTTTTTTCCAGGTAGTACTCGTGCAGCTTTCGATAAGTTTAACATTACTTTTACCGTGAGTGATCCTGGCCAACCGATTTAGAAATCGCGCCGTTTCTCCAAATTTCTTTCTTTAATCAGCATACATACATGTATATATTGCATAATTATGCATTTCGTAGAGGTGATTAAATCACCTATTTGTTACAAATTTAAGCAAATTATTTTTGGCTAAATGATTCGTGTTAGGGATTTTCAGGGGCTGGGATCCGTCCGAATAATTGCATTTTTTACTGTTTATTGCTATTTATTGTTTATTGCATTATTGGAGGATAGCACGTTAAAACGTTGCGTGTGATCCTGGCCAAACAATTTAGATTTCGGGCTGTTTTTTACAAATTTGAAAATTTAAACAAATTCTCTTTTTGCTAAACGATTCGTGTTAGGGATTTTCAGGGGCTGGGATCCGTCCGAATAATTGCATTTTTTATTGTTTATTGCTATTTA
>NW_026019116.1:7549145-7549251 GCF_020466585.1 Dendroctonus ponderosae | reverse complement strand
GTTCGCTTTGCTTTATTTCGATTTTCTGCAGAACGGCGTCGGTAATTTGAAAAATTTATGCAAAGTTATACGAAATTTCAAATCTGTTTGTTGACTATTCAATTAC
>NW_026019116.1:7546466-7548377 GCF_020466585.1 Dendroctonus ponderosae | reverse complement strand
CTTTTTTGAGAAGCCGACAGTTATGTAGCTGGGAATCCGGTCCATTTGGCCGTATACGATGGATTGGGACGTTGCTGGCATTTTAATTCGCGCAACTTTCCGCCGGAAAATCCATCGAAATTGTACATTAAACAGGACGTTTCCAGATTTGCTGTTTATTCCATTCCAGAGCGAACTATTGTGAACACACCTGAAGAACGTACATTTTCTCGATGTGTAAGTGCAAACAGAATTCAATTTATCCATGCGACGAACTCGATAGATCTTGCATGTGACGTGAGGTCAATCGCAAGTGTGGACGGCAAATTTCATGTGCAAGATAAACGATGGTAGAATCGACGGCTTGATGCTAAAAACATCGCAACACCCTGCACACTCATTAATCTGGCTGGTCAAAAAAACGCAAGACAGTAAATCCCCAACCACATAAATTGCCGAATGAAAGTTTATCCGATATTTTATTCGTTGCCATTGAATTTAGCTGGATAATATTTGTATTCCACAGGCGCCTGCCCATAAATATCTGGAACACATTAGTTTTCATAAACCGCTGCCGCAACGCCCTGGAAAATATATCACACAAAAAATAACGAGTCGTTAATACCGTCCGACAGGCTGTTGCGCCATTTTGTTTTAATTCGAAAACTTTAACACTTTATGGAATTTCAATTACGGCTCCTAAAGTTCCACGAAAGTTTCCCAATTACTGCAACTTGAGACCTTTTAGCTATTGTATTGGTTGCGATGTTCCTACATGGGAAACTCTTTGTTTTGTACGTCGTAGATCATTTGCCCTGTTCAGCGCCAAATGAATTGTAAAACTCGTAACTGCAGAATGTTGATTGAAAAATTTGAATTTTGGTTTTTCATCAAAAGTTCCAAAGCTTCATCGTTCCTTAGGAGGCTAAACGGAATCGCAAAGTATGATGAACAAACGATAGCTAAAGCTTTTCAACATTTGAGTTTCTTTTCGACGATGGTCTAAAATCATTCAGATGTTTTATTTATTGTAAAACTTTTCTAGAAAATCTTTATAGAAAGTGAAAAAGTTGGAAGCAATTATGTTTTAACATTCTACTTTAGCCAATTTTTTTGAGAGGTGTTTTAAACATTCCTAGAATTCGTCTATTTCCTAATTTCTATGTTGCTGAATTCAGTCGCTTAAGTTTCAATAAACAAGGTTGGACGACGCTGCTGTTCAATTAGTGAAACTTTAGACATTTTAGCTATCGCTTAGTTTCAATATTCCCACATGAAAGACTCTTTGCCTCATACTCTATAGACGAGGTAAACTATTGTGCGCAACTAGATTGTAAAACTCCCAACTTCCGCCTTCATACTGCTGGATCTTGGGTGAAAAATTAGAATTCTAGTTTTCCTTTGTTCGAACTGCTGCTTAATTCCATGAGGCAAATTTTCCTTCAGTTCCAGTTTGAATCCATAATACACCACACCGGCAGTAAACTGTGAAAGTTCGCTAACAACTTCTCGATCCGGGGGAAAATGGAGAAATTTATAATCTGCCAGTATTTGGGCGAAAGGGAAGAGAAAAACTTAATATTCCATAGAGGAACAAAGACGGGGCTCTGTAACATATTGCAGCTAACACATAACGGGGCCACAGTGTTTTCCTTTTATTATTTATTTCGCGGGTTTTCGGGATGTGTCGACAGCCTCTATTGGTTTTGCTGATGCCCCTACCAAATGGAGAAATTGAACAAACAGAACCCTATTTTCTAACGCTATTGAGCATCATCCTCGATATATTTGAATGTCAAGTTGTTTCCGGCCGATCTTCAAGAAAACCTTCTACATTATCCTGTTCACATGAGGTTCCATTTTCAATATTTCCCTTGATTGGGGGCTGAAAGCTTCAAAGAAGGCCAGCAGTTTCAAATCGTCCTCACCCCG
>NW_026019116.1:7544313-7546366 GCF_020466585.1 Dendroctonus ponderosae | reverse complement strand
TAACGGGGCCACAGTGTTTTCCTTTTATTATTTATTTCGCGGGTTTTCGGGATGTGTCGACAGCCTCTATTGGTTTTGCTGATGCCCCTACCAAATGGAGAAATTGAACAAACAGAACCCTATTTTCTAACGCTATTGAGCATCATCCTCGATATATTTGAATGTCAAGTTGTTTCCGGCCGATCTTCAAGAAAACCTTCTACATTATCCTGTTCACATGAGGTTCCATTTTCAATATTTCCCTTGATTGGGGGCTGAAAGCTTCAAAGAAGGCCAGCAGTTTCAAATCGTCCTCACCCCGAAACGATCAAATTTTCGAATATTTTGCGCGTGAGAAGCAACCTTTCGATAATGATCTGATACCAACAATACAATACGAAACTGATCTACTTAATAAATCAGGATGCCAAAATCGTGCACGTTTGTAAGACGAAATCTGGTGCTGGGCACCGCTCATCATTCATTCTAGAATGCAAAGTTCATCGAAATCGCCTCACGAGGAACCAGAATTCGTTCTGTAATCAACCTGCCGGCCTTCACCTTACGGGCCAATTAACGAATAAAAAAAAAACACTTCTCGGTATGGAATAAATGGGTTTGGTAACATGCAGGATGTTGCAATTGTGATGGGAAACGACAGTTTTATGAAGTGATTATCGAAGAAGGAGGGACAGTTCACAGTTTTTAACTGACGATTTCTTCTTTATTGTTGACCCAAACCCTTTATAAATGCGTATTTGTGACCTTCTTACGTCGAAAGGAATCGATTGAGCTCAAAAAACGCGCATGTGAAATTTTGATTTTTGACCGAAATTTTTCCAAGGTTGGAGGTCGATTTTTTTGAAAAAAATTAAATGTTCTCAAAATGGCTTTAATTTTACATCATTCTCAGCTCACCGACGCAAAGAATGCATCGAACTCATTGAAAAACATGCTAGAAGTTTCAGATCCGAAATACTAGTCATTTTCGGCATATTTTAAGCATTTTTTGAGCGTTCACGATCTTTAGCCCACGACTTCATCCTCATTTTTGATCAAACACTTTATAAATGCATATTTGTCACCTTCTTGCGTCGGAAGGAATCGATTGAGCTCAAAAAACGCGCATGTGAAATTTTGATTTTTGCCCGAAATTTTTCCAAGGTTGGAGGTCGATTTTTGAAAAAAATTAAATTTTTTCAAAATGACTTAAAATTTACATCATTTTCAGCTCACCGACGCAAAGAATGCATCGAACTCATTGGAAAACATGCTAGAAGTTTCAGATCCGAAATACTAGTAATTTTCGGCATATTTTAAGCATTTTTTGAGCGTTCACGATCTTTAGCCGACGACTTCATCCTCATTTTTGATCAAACACTTTATAAATGCATGTTTGTGACCTTCTTGCGTCGAAATGAATCGATTGAGCTCAAAAAACGCGCATGTGAAATTTTGAATTTTGCCCGAAATTTTTCTAAGGTTGGAGGTCGATTTTTTGAAAAAAATTAAATTTTCTCAAAATGGCTTTAATTTTACATCATTCTCAGCTCACCGACGCAAAGAATGCATCGAACTCAATGAAAAACATGCTAGAAGTTTCAGATCCGAAATACTAGTCATTTTCGGCATATTTTAAGCATTTTTTGAGCGTTCACGATCTTTAGCCGACGACTTCATCCTCATTTTTGATCAAACACTTTATAAATGCACATTTGTGACTTTCTTGCGTCGAAAGGAATCGATTGAGCTCAAAAAACGCGCATGTGAAATTTTGATTTTTGCCCGAAATTTTTCCAAGGTTTTTTTGAAAAAAATTAAATTTTCTCAAAATGGCTTTAATTTTCCATCATTCTCAGCTCACCGACGCAAAGAATGCATCGAACTCATTGAAAAACATGCTAGAAGTTTCAGATCCGAAATACTAGTAATTTTCGGCATATTTTAAGCATTTTTTGAGCGTTCACGATCTTTAGCTGACGACTTCATCCTCATTTTTGATCAAACACTTTATAAATGCATATTTGTCACCTTCTTGCGTCGGAAGGAATCGATTGAGCTCAAAAAACGCGCA
>NW_026019116.1:7542868-7544213 GCF_020466585.1 Dendroctonus ponderosae | reverse complement strand
TTGAGCTCAAAAAACACGCATGTGAAATTTTGATTTTTGCCCGAAATTTTTCCAAGGTTGGAGGTCGATTTTTGAAAAAAATTAAATTTTCTCAAAATGACTTAAATTTTACATCATTTTCAGCTCACCGACGCGAAGAATGCATCGAACTCATTGAAAAACATGCTAGAAGTCTCAGATCCGAAATACAAGTCATTTTCGGGACATTTTAAGCGTTTTTTGAGCGTTCACGATCTTTAGCCGACGATTTCATCCTCATTTTTGATCAAACACTTTATAAATGCATATTTGGGACCTTCTTGCGTCGAAAGGAATCGATTGAGCTTAAAAAACGCGCATGGAAATTTTGATTTTTGCCCGAAAGTTTTCCAAGGGTGGAGGTCGATTTCTTGAAAAAATAAAAATTTTGATAAAATTGCTTATATTTTACATCATTTTCAGCTCACCGATGCAAAGAATGCATCGAACTCATTGAAAAACATGCTAGAAGTCTCAGATCCGAAATACTAGTAATTTTCGGCATATTTTAAGCATTTTTTGAGCGTTCACGATCTTTATCCGACGATTTCATCCTCATTTTTGATCAAACACTTTATAAATGCATATTTGTGACCTTCTTGCGTCGAAAGGAATAGATTGAGCTCAAAAAACGGGCATGGGAAATTTTGATTTTTGCCCGAAATTTTTCCAAGGGTGGAGGTCGATTTTTTTAAAAAATTAAAATTTTGATAAAAGGGCTTACATTTTACATCATTTTCAGCTCACCGACGCAAAGAATGCATCGAACTCATTGAAAAACATGCTAGAAGTCTCAGATCCGAAATAATAGACATTTTGGGCACATTTTAAGCGTTTTTTGAGCGTTCACGACCTTTAACCGACGATTTCATCCTCAGTTTTGATCAAACACTTTATAAATGCATATTTGGGACCTTCTTGCGTCGAAAGGAATCGATTGAGCTCAAAAAACGCGCATGGGAAATTTTGATTTTTGCCCCAAAGTTTTCCATAGGTGGAGGTCGATTTTTTGAAAAAATTGAAATTTTGTTAAAAGGGCTTAAATTTTACATCATTTTCAGCTCACCGACGCAAAGAATGCATCGAACTCATTGAAAAACATGCTAGAAGTCTGAGATCCGAAATACTAGTGATTTTTGGCATATTTTAAGCATTTTTTGAGCGTTCACGATCTTTAGCCGACGATTTCATCCTCATTTTTGATCAAACACTTTATAAATGCATGTGAAATGTTGATTTTTGCCCGAAAGTTTTCCAAGGGAAGAGGTCGATTTCTTGAAAAAATTAAAATTTTGATAAAAGGGCTTAAATTTTACATAATTTTCAG
>NW_026019116.1:7528512-7542768 GCF_020466585.1 Dendroctonus ponderosae | reverse complement strand
AAGACTGTAGAGCTTTTTTGTAGACAAAAACTAAAATAAATTTCTCGTGTTTTTCCCCGAAAATCACAAGACTAAAAGTTTTTAATCAAAAACGCAAAAAACATTATTTTCTGATGATTTTCTTCTTTCCTTCCTGATAATGAGGTCTCTTCAGCCAAAAAAGACAAAATTAATTTTGCTAGAAAATTCGCCTCATTTATCGGTTTGTCCAGAACTTAAGAAAAACCCTTATAAATTTTTGCAATGTTAGTTGAACAGCTAATTATTTGATGGTAAAACTTATCATTGAGAGTAAGGATATGCGCAAATCTAAAGTAGTTTTTGTTTGGAAAAATGTGTGGCAAATTGGAAATATTTTTCAGATTTCAGTCGAAGATTTGATCGAGAAACAGGACAAACAGTCAAGTGAAGAGGGTGAGAATATTAGATCGCTGCTGGATGAGAAAAAAGTGACTCCGAAGCAAATGGAAATATTCACGGATCCGCTGCAGTCCTCTGAGCCGAAGAAAGTCACTGTTGAGTCAGTAAATGACAACTCTGATCCTTTGCAGTCATACGATGCCGCCTCAAAAAAATCTCTGGTTGGCGAAACTTTAACGGTTGCCCAACTTCCATTTTCGAATAAATTTAAAAAGTATCTGGACGACACTATCCTGTGCATTTCGCCTTATATATTGTTACCCGTGCCTTATCTAGAAACGGACGTGGGCAGAAAATGCGACCTCCGGCGATTTTTCTATAAGGACATGTATTACAGTGAACAGTTTGAAACCAGCACGAAGAGCAAATGGAAGAATATCGAAACAGCAGAAAATGTACTTGAGGACAATAACAAGAAAAATGTACGTATAGGCGTTCTTGTATATCATTGTTGAACTATATGGATGTCTCACCTTTTTGGAGATTTTATCTTACGAGTAAACCATGTACAGGGTGACCCAACAAAACAAGTTCCTGTGTGTTGTTGACCTTGTTTTTTTTAATATAGAAAGTCGGAGTTTGATTGCAGGTGGATATGTTTATCGATTTTTTACGCAATTTTTTAAATACAAATTTCAAGCTACATTTCTTTGGATAAAAGCGTTTCGTTGGAGATAAATAATAGATAAAAGAAACTCATGTTTTATGAATTATAGTGTTTTTTAATATAATCCTGCTAATCCTCCTAATTTTAAATGCGTTTTTGCACATTATAAATACATTGTGTTTTACATATATTTTGGGTTCCTACTGTTTAATTCGGCATGTGGTTAATAAGTGCAAAATCGTTACCAAACAAAGTCAATTCGCTTCATGATCATCTATTTTTTAGTTAACAACACTGCATCCGTTTCAAGCGGCGAAAATTCGAAATGTCGACAGCAACAGCATTCAAAACATGTTGGCACATTTTAGAGCTTGTGGAGGCCAATACTCGAAGAAGGAAATTTTCAACATTATCGGACCGATCCCAGATAAGCCTGTGAAGGTAAATTCGGAAAAGAAGCGCATGGATGTGTTGGATCCGTCGAACCACCAACGATTGGCGGTTCTATTTTACAGTTTCAGCCACGAGTCCAGTAATGCGCCCGCATTTTGTGTGAATCCTTGGTAATTCGTATTTTATCCTTATAACAACACTTGATTGTAAACATTGAACATTCAGGGTGGTTTACATGGATTTTTATGGTCGAAACGACATACCTATAGGATGCTTCCTTGAAAGGTATTGCTTCAGAGCATCTTATACGTGCCCGTCCAAGTCGTGTAGCACATCTATGGTTCAGCATATTCGGAGATTTGTCCATAATTCAGGCAATTTTCTCGTTGGCCGCTATGAATGGCATAATTTTAATTCGATTTTTGCAGGTAGTGTAACTGTGTCGTTGAATAATTTCACCAACGAGTTTGCCGAAGAAAATATTGTAATGTGGAGTTGGTGTACGAAGTGCCAGAGCGTGTCTCCAGTGGTTCCCCTGTCTGCAGACTCTTGGTCGTATTCATTTGCCAAATATTTGGAATTAAGGTGCGTTGCACATTTTTTTCTGGGAGGAAAATAATGCCTTTGCTTTTCTTAGATTTCATGGGGAGATTTTTAATAGGCGAGGCCAAAGTCCATGTCGGCACAGTTTGCATCACGATCACTATCACTATTTCGCTTACAAGAACTACGTGGCCTCTTTCAAGTAAGTATTGCAGCATATGGATATTTAACTTCATTTTTGTGTTGACCCGATTAAGTTGAACACGGAACTCCGCGCGTCGGATCTAAAAACGATGGTCGCAAAGGAAACAAATTTCACTTATTACTAGTGCTTGGTAAATGGATATTATTCACATTGAACTGAACCAAACAACATTTTATTAACAATGAAAGGCTTTCGGCATCAGCAGAGCCGTCATGGGCTTTTGAAATAGTTAATCTCAGGCACCCCCAGGGTAGGTTTCGAGCCTATTAGCTCTCATCAGCTGGGTTCAGCCTGAAATTAGCGATTTCGAATATTTCCAAAAGTTATTATTTTCAATTAATCCACCAGTAGCAGTATACTGCCAACCGAACTTAGTTGATACAAACATTGTAAGTTCGAATAATGGACTTAAAAACATTCAAACATGTATATTGCTGTTCTAGGTATTCGTCGATCAACATATGGGAAATTTCCCTTCCACCGCCTGTAATAAAAATAACTGATAATTCAGCCGAGCGCCACACTGCGCTCATAGAGGAAATAAAGACTTTAACCCAAAAAGGACACGATTTGTTCCTGCTAATCCAGAAAAAAGCGGCTGTTGTCCCTGGAGAAGAGCTGGAGGGCATTGGGAATGTATGGCAGGTGCTCTCTAAAGAGCAGAGTCAGTTCAAACAGAAAGTGAGTGGTATTTGTATGTCGCTGATTAGTAAAGCTAACTAAATCACGGAAATTCTAGGTAGAAGAAGTGCAACTGAAGTTGACCTCGCCAACCAATGAAAATAGGGCTTTTGAGCAGGAGGCAATATTTCAGTCATACTGGAAGATACAAGTATGGCATTGTTGAATTCATATTCTGGAATAACAGCATAATTCTGCATGTTTTCAGGACAGCGTTACCAACATTAAACTAGCATTGGCCGAAATAGTGGAGAACTGGAATTGTCACTTGGGGGAGGCAATAAGGAAATCTGATAAAAGGAAGGAGAAAAATGCGGTGTCTGACTTAGAAAGCCCGGCTAATGAGGCATCCGAAAAATCTATCTTTGATTCATATAAAGAACCCGCTCTCTCTGAAAAAGGTTTCTCCACTGTTTCCACAGATTGTTTTTCATTCTTATGTTTAACCATGTTGCTTTCAGGAGAAAGTTTTGAAGAAGCCAGTCGACACCAGTCGGATACTTCAGGGACACACATTGAAGAATCCACTGACAGCAAAAAGGAAATAATCAGGAAAGAAAAATCGGTCAAAAACATACTGGATAAGCTTCTGCCATCATCAGGACAAGTCAATTTAATTCCGGTAAAATATGTTTTTCTTGCAACGATAATTTAGTAATAAACTTTTGGAAATAGAGCCCATTTGCACCCGATGAGCATTACAATCTGCCTTCAGGAGCTTATGGCACGATTCCAGTAATCGAAAACGAACTCAGTTCCATAATAGCGCACGCCTTAAACTCGTTCGAGTACAGAAAGGCACTTGAAGAGCTGGACATCAAGAAAATCCATAATTGCGACCAAACACCCAGCCCTGTGAGCAAGCGAAAAAACAACACAGATAAGGAAAAAGCTGATGACGAGAAAGTTAGCGGATTGTTGGGCTTTTTGCGTAACAAGGATTCGAAGATGGATTTGGGTAGTCCTTTAGCTGCACCTGGCACCGAACTATTGTAAGTGTTTAATTTTTGTAATTACTTTTAAGTTTCAGATCCGCTCGTTTTTCCGTATACGTTTCAATATACCCATATGGTTATGGAAAACGCTATTGATGTTTGCGTGTGTTCTGAAGTTTTATCTGAATTTTTTTTTTCGCACAAATTTCGCTACCCATTTTCCATTGTTCCCAATCGGGTTCGATTGGTTTCTGTATAGGGAATTTTCGAAACCAACAACAGGCGAAGAGATTAAGCAAAATCAAGTACAGAATTTTGATTAAAACTATTTTGGCATATAATCGATATGTTAATCCTGAACTCTTTGGTCGAAAGGAGAGGCACAAGGGTTTAAGGAACAGTCGTAACGTTTTTATAACTGTTCTGACTGGTTTTTTGCAATGGTTGAGTGTTCCACTATTTACCATCAAACCTTTTTCGAAATCTTGTTATAGAGACACAGAGCAGGCAACGGCCACTTCCGAAAAACCCTCTGAAGATCTGAAAAAGAACAAGCACTGCCACATTGAGGTCCAATTTCAGGATAGCACTTGCAACTTCTTTTGCCGCGTTTATCTTGCTGATAAGTTTGCGAATCTGAGATCGTCCGTGCTGCCAATCGGCGAGGAAACCTACATCAGATCACTGAGCAGATCGATTCATTGGAAAGCCGTGGGCGGAAAATCTGGTTCAAGTTTTTCAAAAACGCAAGGTTTGTTTTGATGGTGTTTTAAGCGTTTTAAGTGTTTAAGCTTCGGCTTTAATCTGGTTTATTACAGATGATAGATTTATTTTAAAAGACATGCCAAGGGCGGAGGTTCAAATCTTTCTGGAATCGTCTGCTAATTATTTTACATACATGCAGAAATGCTGCAGCACAATGCAGCCAACGCTGCTGGGAAAAATTGTGGGTATTTATCAAATATTCTACAAAAACGCGTCCAACGTTGAACATAGATGCTACCTTTTGGTGATGGAAAACCTGTTCTACAACCGGAATGTTTCTCAGAAATTCGACTTAAAGGGCTCGATGAGGAACAGATTGGTGGTACCTGACAATGAAGAGGGCGAAGTTGTTTGGCTTGACGAAAACCTATTAAAAAGTGTGTTACCAATGGTTAATTCGACAGAGAATGCTACATTTATGGTTTTTAGTGACTTGCGATAATCCCTTGTACGTGTTGCCGCATGCCAAAGAAGTTTTACTTGCTGCTATCCAAAATGACACGGAATTTCTGTCTACCCAATCTGTTATGGATTATTCGCTCCTCGTAGGGTTGGATATGAAGAATAAAGAACTGGTTCTTGGAATTATAGGTAAATGTAAATGAACAGGAGGCGATGTTTAGCGCTTAAATTATATAGGGCGATTTATGAAATTTTGTCTAAATAAGTATGTTTAAGAAGTTTTTTAATTGGACTTTCCCGGTGGAAGGAATCAATATGCAAAATGATATTTTTATCGCAACAAAACCTTTTTGAATGTTGTTTATTTTGGAGAGCTGATGCTTTAATCGAGCAAAGGAAATTAAAACATTTTATTATAAATATATGTCCGAAAGCAAAGCGTTTTTGATACAGGATTTGAAATTTGTAAAAAATGTTTCTATGTATTAATTTTTAATTGATTGTAGTGAAATTTCTACAAACTAGGCACCATTGTTGCAGTATTTTCACAAGCGTGCCTACCGGGAAACCGATGGTTTTATGGCATAAAAAAGCAACACTCGGTACATTTTTGAAATGTTCAACCTTTTTTTAGGTAAAGCAACCATTTTGGCAAAGGCGACGATTTATAGAAGAAAAAGTTTCACTAAAATCTTTGAGCATCAAAACAAAAGCCCCAGACATTTTTCCTTGATAACATTTAGTATCAGACCGGCTTGATTTGAGCCAATGAATTTTTCGGTGCCAAATGATTATTTTCCTATGGAACACCCACCAGTATATTTATGATATTTTAGCCATGACATTCAGGGACGGGATTCAACAACATACTATATATTTACAAAAGTTTCATAAGATAATTGCAAAAAAAAATTCGTTCATTTAACATTATTCACCCTAGGTTCTTATCGCGATTATTTAATCATTGTGGAACAAAGCGAATTTCTTTTCTAGACTACATCAGAACGTTTACCTGGGACAAAAAGCTAGAAACCATAGTTAAAAGAACGGGAATTCTCGGCGGACAAGGCAAACTTCCCACTATAATATCACCGGAAGAGTATCAGAAACGGTTTATCGAGGCGATGCACAGATATTTCTTGGAAGTTCCCGATCACTATGCCGGAATGGGCAAAGGACTGGATCTTTAATTCGAAGCAATATGTAAGTATTTTTATTTTCCTTTCGGTTGTTGCTCGTCAATATTTTTAGTAAAAGTATTATGTAAATTAGAATACAGTATTAGGCGAATTTAATGAAATGTGGGGCTAAACAGAAACGAAGCGACCACTATCTCGGATCCTTAGAATATTAAAAAAAGCTCGGCTCGTTAATTTACATTTCCATAAGGAAACATAATAGTGGAACGACTTTCTCCTTGTTGCAAAGGTATTTCCATTTTATTGCGACTGTATCTTTTTTTAATGATGTTACTTTAGCGGGTCGCACACAATTTTAATCGTAAAATTGTGGCAACTTTTTAAATAGTTTTCACCACAATAATTTATAGCTTTGCTCAAATGGATGATGCATGTTTCGTAGAATTTCAGGCTGAAATCGTTATCTCTTGACACTCAAACGTACTATTTTTGCGTAACTTTCTCTCTAAAAGCACAGCATGCTAAAAAATCACCCAGTCTTCAATGGTTGGTTGTTATTGCCGAACCGATAGCTTCTTCTAATAGTCTAAGGAGCCCCAGTAAAGATTGCTTGGTATGAAACATGCTCTAATAATATGATTGCCAGCAATTCTTAACAAACTATGCATTTAATTCACTTGTAAAATAGTAAATACTGTGATAAACTGTTTGTACAATAAACCAAAACACGAGACAAAGTGTAATTATAATTATGCGCTGGCACAAATAATTCGATCTGGGACTTATGTTTTTAAAGGATGGGAACATACGTGAACAATTCCACTTATATAAAATATACTTTATTACTGAACAATCTTACATGATAATAGTAATATTGGGCAATTAACTTGCATTGAGTAAAATTGGGCAACATGCTAAAAGGGAGGAATGTGGCACTTTAGAACGGGAAAAATATCTTGGCGCTTGGGTAACCACGTTTCACTATCACTATTTCATGAGAGATGACTAAGTACCTTTAATAGATTTTAAGTACTAATTCGAGAAGTACACTTATGTATATGTGTACAGTGTGGTTCAAATTGGTCTCAGATGAATGGGTCGTTTTAATACTGTGAGAATAAGATAAAGGGATGACAAAATATGCTATTCAAGTTATGCGACACGGAAGATTTTTTTAAACACAATTGGGACAACCTGCATGTGTTGGTTTCTTTTTATAACATAATAAGGAATGTGGGTTATAGATTTTAATGTATACAGGGTGATCCAGGTGTCTTCCAAACTGTACAATATTGTCATTATGATTTGATTGTTTTTAAATTGCAATTAATCTCTGAAACAAATAAAAATCGGATCTGGACAGATGTGCATATACCGTTTATTCTACACATATCCTGAATCATCATGTATAGTCTTATATTATAGCTACTCACCGTGCGTGGGCATTTTAATAAAAAGTCTATAATACTATTCAAGAAATAAACTTCTTCTTCGATGTTGTGAGAAAACTACCAGAGAACATTTAAAAAAAAAGTACAGGGTGGCATCGGAGGAGATTGAATATTCCAGAAATTAGTTTGTAGAATCTAATTTTCATTGAGGTTTTTATTGCAACAATATCTTTTAGCCTTCTTTGACAAGTTTGACCAGGCAAACCACTTGCTTTTGACTGATAAATCAGAAATAATAAACGTATTTTGACTGTATCAAACAAGGTTCTGAGTTTTATGTAGATGTAAAAAAATCCACAACCTCATTGTTTTATGAAAGAAAGTAAAATTTGTTGCGTATGCACACCAACTGATGACACCCTGTATATGTATAAAACTATTGAAGGCACTTCCGTAATACATTCGTATGTAAAAAGCTCAAAAATCCTACGTCTTTTTTCACTTGTAAAAAGGAACTAACTAAAGCTAATTGTAAGTTACTGCATGAATGCGATATAAAAAACTGCTGAATCAACCTTGTATGCCCGAAAAAGGAATATTTTTAAAGTTGACAATTGTGGCGTCGGGCAATAGGAGCATTTTGTCCTCTTTCTTTTTGGGCGCTTTCTGTTTTTTACCTCTATGCGCCACTCCATCATCCTCGTCCATCATACGAAGAATTTGGATGTGATCGGATGAATCGATAGGAGCCACCGAAATGTCCCGGACGGCTCTGAACTTACCGCAATTGTTCAAATGTTCGTTCTCCAAGCGGAAGAAATTCCAAACAAATCTGAAGTTATTTTTTACATTATAATACCTGCTAAAATGAGTGTAAAGAACACAAACCTGCGGAACACTTCAAGTGGGGACGTAATGGATGTCATCATATCTGGACTGATGTATTTGAACTCCGTTAAGTATATTGCAATGGTCCAAGTAAATCGCAGGACAAAGTCTTCGATTATGGCAAAATAATAGAAAAACTACAAATGAAAGACAGAAAGTTGACATTAATTATTATTTTCTTCCATGCGGTGAGTTTTTAGTTAAATAAGGTCCCGGCTCTTGCGGACATAGATGGTAATACAAAGGCTTCTAAGCCGGAGAAACTCAAGCCATCAATGTCCATGAGAGCCGCCCTCCTTTGATAACTACATGTTTGCTTAATCTGAACTAATATTGAACGTACCGAGGATGAATATACTATTTCTTCACGCAAAAAAGTATTTTCACCCGCATTTTTATCCAGCAGCCCCCAATCCATCTTTATATCCCAAATGTACGCGTAGGTAGAGCTGACCAGTTGCGACAAAATCCACATTATGTAATATGGATTGTCCAATACTGATGTGTAATCGTCTGTAAGAAAAAAATTGATTTCGGTTATTGTTCTCTACGTTGCCTCGCACTTCTTAGTGACAATTGACGAAATTCAAAAACAAATAGAAAAAATTGATTAATTTAGTGATGGAACTTTTTTACTTTTAAACATTTTTCTGAAGTTTGATGGTTTTCGTTTTTAAATTTGCATTGATTTTAAATTTGCGTTGTTGCAGCTTTTCATTTTGGTTGGAAGATTGCATTTGATAAATTTACTGAATATGAAAACAAATTTTCTATCGAGGATTTCGATGCTGAAAGTGAACCATTTGTTATTTATGGCAGAAAAGATTTTCCTCAAGCAGCCCTGATGTAAAGTTGAGCGGTTCTATGCTAAATTGTACTGTTCTGTTGTAAGACTACTTTTTACTTAATGCTTGATATACAATGCCCAACTCTTACCTTTATAATAGCCTTTCAAAGTGCCGAAAATAACTACAAAAAAGGTAGTAGAATACTTTCCAGCGTTGACTAAATGCGGGAACGGTTCCCTGGAATCATAGTATCTTCTGAGGCATTGAGCAAAACGGATCCATGCGGGTATACAATTGACCAAGGGCCTGATCAAGAAATTCTTTTCCATGCACGATGTGGTATCTGCGAATGGTTTTAAAGAAATTAAATGTTAAATGTTAAGAATGTGCTTACCTCCTGCTTCCAGAAAATTGCCATTAGTGAAGTAGAAACAAATTAAAAAGTGTACATCGAGTAGTCCATTTACCAAGCTATTGAGCTGGTCGGCTAGCCAGAAATCCGCGAATCCCACATGGAAAAACGGAGCTGCGAACATCCTTCCCTGTAATATCACTTATCAGCACTCTTGTAACGTAAAGATGCCGCAAACTTACGCAAACTCTTAACAACCAGAACCTGGCCTCATGTCTAAACACCTTTAGAGGGTTAAATAGAAATACAGCCATAATAATCACGAGTCCTAAAGGATTAACGTAAGCAGGTATACTCAGAGCGGCGCTATACAAGAAGCTGAGTAGACTTAGTGCCCAAACGACTCCGAAAATTGCTGCCAGCTCCATTAAGTGCTGCTCAGAGAGATGATTTCTCGGATCCAATTCGAATATGAGCACATGATTTACTCCTGATGATCTCCATCCATAAATGTTAACGCCGATGAGAAATATGAATTCGATTAGTACGAGCGGTCCTCGATACATGCGAAACGCTATTTTGAGATTATCGTTGCTATCACTATCGTGGAATATGGCTGGAATATAAAAGAAAAAACATTTATATAAATAATGTTAAAATCCGTTGAAAACGTAAAAAAGATCGTACGTTCGATGCGCCTCGAAAAAATGTGTTCTACTCGATATAATGTACCTTTTTCAAAGTTCAATTACTCCACTAATAAATTTGTCCCAATAACTAAGTAAACCATAGATAAACAGAAGTTTTTTGATAGTTTTGATTTTTTTGACGATTTAGTGGACTGTGCATGTAAATTCGATCCCAAGAATACCGCTGCTTAGAAATGATTTCTGTTATTAGATGTTGTATTTTCTTTCCTCTGCATCTCGGATTTCATTGCGAAAAATAAGCTAACGGTGTGAATCATAAATGAGTGCGCCATGTATTTAAAAAGATAATATTCTTGCAGATATTCCACTGTTCGGTTCAAACTTACCCGATAAAACGACGGTTATTAAAAGAACAATGAAACTTCCTGAGAAGAGGCCAACCTTAAAAGTGGTCCATGGTGACTGCTGCTCGCCCAAAGGAGGCACTCGAAGTCGTTTCATTGCCTTGGAAAAAATGACGATATTTATTTTCATTGGTTAATCACATAATAATAGAGAAATCTACCCTTTGTCTGTCTCCGCCTTCCAACTCGTTGGTTACCACGTTTTCCGTTTCATTGATAATATTATCTATATCCTTATTACTGGTGAAGTGAGATGTTTCAACGTGCTCTTCTCGCCATTTTGTGCCTACATCTGTGTTAAGTAACTGCAACAATTGAACATTCATGCAAACATTTGGAAGGGCCATAGAACTTAAATGCACCTTATCATGTTTCTTGAGTATTTTCCTGAATCCCGTATTGTTAAGTGTCTGGTAGTTTTGAAGCAATATCAGGCTGAGGTAAAATTCGCTGAAAGCCAGCTTTAGATCTTGCAGCTTGCGAGCTGGAACTCTCTTCTTATCTCTTTTCGGACCTGCAAAAATATACGCACATTCAATACCAAAGTATCTGAAGAAATGAACATAACATTGGCCTGGGTGTAGAAGCATTCAACGATGTCGACCCAATCTTGATGTTATACTTGGATTATTTCAATTATTTTCGCATAATCAGCGAGCAGTTAAATAAGGTATTTGCTGGTGTTATTTACCTAATCTCATATTATTCAGCGAGTCTTTGAGTTCACTATTTAAGGTGGCAAACTTCCTAGTGGCCTCGGCAAGCTTCTCAGCATAAAATGTATTGATCTTCTTCAGCTCGCTGTCGCAGTAATGGAAGAATTGCTCATCAAAATTGGCAAAATGCTTCCTCAGGTCTTCTGCGTCTACGCTTTCGACCGAAGGGGCTTGCTCGACGGCCATGTATAACATGGCCTTCATCTCCTACATTACAAAAAATTGTTTGTGTACGTTTTATTTTATCATTGTGCATTTGGCCTGTTAATTAATTATTCAGTATGACTTTTCCTTTTATTGTTATTATCTAGGTTGATAGAACTAATCACCCGAATAAGAATTTAAAAAAGAAGTCATAGAGAATGATCGTGCGTCGAAAGAACATTAAAATAGTTTGAATGAAAAGCTGGCAAAAAAATAATTTAAAGCTCAGTGGAAGCTGATCCATTAACACCAATATATAAATACAAAATTAATAAGTCGTGACTTAAAAGGAGATTTTACTGCGTTTAAATTCCAAATCAAATTCATTCCTGGGTTTCAGTCATTTATTGTCTTTATTTATTAATCAAAATACGTTTCGGTGTATTTTTCCACCATCATCAGTTTTTATGTGTAGCGTTGTTGCTGCTTTAAGCCTTGGCATGCATTTGGAGTATTAATTTTGTCCATTATCGGACACAAAACAGTAAAAAGTTTTGTGTCTGATAATGGACACATCAAGCAAGTGATTGAGGAGAAAGTTTCCGTTCTTATATTTTGCTGATAATTTTATTAATGTACAGAGACATTTTAAACATTCATACGAAGCAAAGATGGAATTAAACGGAAAAGGTCGATCATTAGCAGATATTATTATTAAAACATAAGCCGTGATTTAAATGGAGATTTCCGTGCAGTTAACAGATCAACATTTGTAATAATTTCTTAAGTTCATATGAGCCAATTTCAAAAAACTTGCTGCACTTATGCAATGTCAGATTGCGAAATTAAGTAAAAAGAATGTACAAAAATTGTTTTCAGTGTTTATTTCTTTACATTGCGCTGCTTTTAAATAAAACATTTTTAAGAAGGTTTGGTCAGTAAGTGGAACGTACTTGAATACACAAAATTGGAATATCGGAAAAATTGCACGTTTTTCGCCACATTTTTGCTCATTTTCCAGGACGAGTTAGAGCTAGAGCGCACATTTCTACACAACGAGATGGAGCGCTTTTGAGAAGTGAAAATAGAGGATTTTGCGCGTTTTACTCCGTTCAGAACTAAAATCGGAACATTCTCTGGTATCATATGATCCCTCTAAAATTGTCATGTGTCAAGCATAACCTAATTTGAAGCTTTATCTGGTAAAAACCACAGGTAAAAACAAAGAAATGTGATTATCAGTAACAAGTTTAGGCGTTTCTTCCAAGATCAACGTAACTATTGAATTTTCCTAAAAACTATTCTAAGGCTTGCGCTCACTTACTTCGTAGTTTATGTACTGTTTTCTCCATTCTGGAGTGATATGAGCGGATAGATGTTCGGCAAATTTCATCTTTCCTTCATCCAATCAGTGTTTCTGCCTTTACACTCGCACACCAGCTGAAGCGCGTCGTCCAGCAAATATCTACCGCAGAATGCAATTATTATCACAATACACAGTCGCACAAATGAATTATTGCTCGAACACTGGCTTTGTAAACACGGTAATAAAAAGTGCAAACAAGAACTTTGTGGCTTCTCAGCCGAACTATTGCTAATATTTAAATGGAATCACCTTGATAAAACCATTGAAAACGATTTATCTTTTTAGCAACACTAATTCTCATTTAAAGTGTCCTGTCAATACATTTCGTTTCTCCATTGTTATTAATTATATGGGCTGGAAATTTTGGATTGTAAAATCATAAGAGTGCAGATGAACAGAACAGTCATATGTTTGTGTATCTTTATCTCGCTATAAACAATGGATAAAGATGAACGAACACTCAGAATATTTCAAGTACCGCCAACTGATTGTAGGTAATTGAAATATTTTATTTTACCCCGCAGTTTCAGCGTAGAGTTGGAAGCGTTAGACGCAACCATTTTTCCAATTAACAATAGACCTTATCACGTTATTATTGGCCAACAAGTTACCGATAACCGTAATTAATGGCCTTTTAAATACCTAATGGTTTTGCAAACCAACACTGCTATAATCTGGATTAGTCTATAGATTTAGTGCGTAAATCTCTCGATAAACACATTTAGCTCGTGTACATTATTCGAGTCATTGGAGTACATAATAATTTAAATCTAGTTCAGTAAATCAATATTTAAGCTAACAGTTCAATCACGTACCTACATTGGTTGCAAAGGTCTTGTTTGCATTTCAATTTGCAATTTTTGCAAACAATACAGGGTGTCTTGTAAGCACTTGATCCAAGAATACTGCGAGATGCTTTCGGTCAAAAAACCCAACTTGGAAATTGGGCAAAAATCAAGATTTATAACAGCCGGCGAGTAGTTAGTGTTTTCAAAGTTCAAGTTTTTCGCGAAGCTGAACTTGCGCTATTGTTTGAAAATATTTATTCTATAACTTACGCGTCTGCAACAAATATGCTCATATTTAGAAACCAAGGATTTTAAAAATTAGCTCATTTCTGGAAATGAGAAAAACCCAAAGCTACGAAAAAGTCACGTTATATACAGGGTGATTCAAAGTTGGCGTCATTCCTCTGGAGGTACTGTCTGGCGCTGTTATAGGAGTACAGAACAAATCGTAAAAGAAATTAATTGTTATTAAAAACTGAGATACTTTCAAAAAACTATATCAGAAATACGGCAGCAATGTTTTTCAAGGTAATCTGCCCAATTAACATTGCGCAAATACCTGTGGCTTCGTAATTATTTGAAACTCCGGTAGTGAGGAAATTCGAATAGTTTTGGCCCAGAAAGCGAAATTTGAATATCAAACACTTAGGTTCAAGATTATGCCAAAATTTCATGTTTT